>NW_012148430.1:3486039-3487921 GCF_000956105.1 Propithecus coquereli
TGTTAGATGTTAAAAACTCTTTTCAATTATTGCCCTTAAAATCAAAGCTCTAAACATACCATATTGCAAAATATATTCTGCTTCTGTCTTATATTTAATTTCATTGGAAATAGAAGGTTGCGTAAGAACTTCTTCGTTATTGATGAGCAGAAAATTGTGAAACGTTTCCTGAAAGAGAAATTAATCACCTTCTTCACGGATCACAGCAGATTACATTCCGTCTAGCAGTCAGTCGCTCAGCGGACCTCAGGACCTTCCACGTGTTCAGATCTCCACCGAGCTTTGGAATTCTCAGCTGAAGAAACCTGCCTCTGCCCTCCGAGTGCCGAGTCCACTTGAGAACGCAGGTGTGGAAACACATGATGACGGTATGTGGGACAAGTGCTGTCATTCGGAGGCGTGGAGCTGAGGGAGGAGCTCTGGGGCACCAGGGAGGGTGACAGGGTAGGTGAGGACCTTTGTGTGGGAGGAAACAGGAAAGGCATTCGTGAGTGAAGGAACAGCTCATGCCAAGCTGCAGAGATGACAGTGAGTGTCTTAGGGCAGACTGTCCTAGAATTTGCAAGTGTTTGCGTATCCTCTGCAGGCCAGGGGAGTTCTGTAACATTTTAACTAGGATGATGAACTTGAAATATTGGTGTGTTAGGCAGGTTGCTCCGAAAACAGTGTGGAGAATGGTTGAGGAAAAATCAAGAAAAGGGAAATTATATGAGAGCCTGGACCAAGGAGTGGCAGTAGAAATGGGAAAGAGAAAATAGATCCAAAAAATATTTAGGGGAACCTCATTCAATTTCCCCAAGGTCATATCCCACTAAGTGGTGGGAGCAGGTTTCCGGACTGCACATCCTGTACGCACTCCACTGAACACACTGACATTCAAAACAGATTTTATGAAATCCAAACGTAGAAAATTCAGAAATGTAATGTCCAAAGCCAGTTGAATATTTAGATGCAATTTGGTTTTATTCTCCCAATTAATAGTTCCTGAATCATAGTCTTAAACTTTGTAAGCATCAATATAAAATGTCAAATAAAAACAGAGTAGGCCACTGTTACAAACTAATTATTAATGCTTTAGAATATACCACATGAAAGAATATGGAAAAGCCCAGAGTTTTTTTAAACTGTTTCAACTACGTAAAGTGCCCATTTAAAACTCATTAAATATTTTCTGAGTTGCAGTAGTTTTGGAGATATTCTGTATCAATTTAAATAAATTTTTGTCTATCTTTGGTCTCTGATGGCTGATGTGCACCCTCTAGTGGCATTTTATGACGGCCACGTCAGTTGTTAACATGCGGGAGTGGGGAGGGTACATATCCCACTAAGAATACATAAGCTATGGATCCCTCTCCCCCGAAACACTACTAAAACACACACACACACTATATTGCTGAAAATTTGTAAATAAGGAGATTGATGGAGGGACAACTCCACAGACAAGACCTTGAAGAAAAACCACATGACACAGACCCTTCCCTATTCCCCACGGAGCAGGACAGGTAATCTGCCCATTGGCCGACAGAATATCTTTAAATGACACTTAATTTGCAGATGCATAAAAATGTCACTGTGGAAATAAAACCACATTTCAAAGGGGCTCAAATCACTTCAAATCTTGGAAGCAATACAGCATGTTTTCAGGAATCAAAAATGTCTTTCATTCGGGCAAATACCTTATTTCCTTGCAACCAGTTCTGAAACTACTTTACCATAAAATAGCCCCAGAAATGTTTTCTTTTTCTTTTTCTAATGGTAAATTTAATTTTCAATGTGAGGATGATTTTAGACCTCGCATTCATATTCCTGTATTCATTGTTTGCTGTGATTTATTTATTTAAAGTTAAAACCTGTTTAAAGTCTTATGTGTTTTTAATTTTTA
>NW_012148430.1:3487971-3490964 GCF_000956105.1 Propithecus coquereli
AAAAAAAAAAAAAAATGCCTATATATGATACAATGTTTTCCAAATCAACCATTACACAAATGTTAGAATTTTATAAGCAACCTGGGAAAATCATATCACAGAGTAAAATAAAATCATGGCTTCAGCTCCCGCTTTACATGACTGTAAATAAAAGCTTAAATTAAGAAAGAGATCGATAAAGGAATTCCTGTGAAGACAGAGTGCCACTTGGCTAGTGTAGCCTTGAAAGACTTTATGGAAGGGGCGGGGTGTGAGCTGAGCCCTGGTGCGTGCGCTGGACTAAAGGCGTCTAACAGTGGGGAGGAAACACATGGCCCAAACATCAGAGTAGGAATGAACAAACCCTTAAAGGGCAGGAGAAACTCCGTCCAACACACTCAAACATACTGCGAATCTGTGAGGATTAATATTCAGGAGGAAAAGATGGAGTTGATTATAAGGAACTCTGAAAACCACCCATGAGCCAAGAGAAGGTTTGTCCTACTTGATACAGACTGACCAGTGCTGATGTGGAACAATCTTCAAGACACAGGCTTGAGCAGAAGCTCACAGTGCGGCACGTTGAAGGCTGTATACCACATACTGCTTCCGACAGCAGCCTAGGCCTGTGTCCGAATATCTCTCAGCAAACTATTCATTGCGGTTGCCTCTGAAGAGGGGTCCTGGGGATCTGGGGTCAGGGGAGGAGATTTATGTTTTCATGTCTGCATTTTTGAACTCTTTGAAGGAAAGTGAGAGAGAAAGGGAGAAAAGGAAGAAGGAGGGAGAGAAGAGAGCTGGGCAAAGGAGACTAGACTTGAAGCAACAGAAGGCTGACTTCCCTCTTGCATCTCATGGGAAATGTTGGAGATTGGTAAGCCAACCAGAAGATAATGGGTCCTACTTCTTTAATGTGATGAAAAAGGCAAAAGAAAAAAAAAATGAGTAGAAAGACTAAAAAGAGCCGAGGTGTGTTATTTTCACATAGAAGAAATGCCCCTGAGCTGACATTATTGGATGCTCATAGAAACTAAAATTCATCAAAAAAGAATTTCTCAAGAAAAGGGAAACAATAATATTGAAGTTATTATCAAAACAAATGGTTGTTTTGCTGCCTTTTCAGTTTTACAGGCCACATTATTTAAAATTCAAAAGAAGAATGAAGATTATTGAAGTATCATCTATATGGCAAATTTGACTTCTTGGAAGAAAATATATGTGCATCCAAGTTATTGTCGTTCGGGATCTTAAGCTGCCATTATCCTTCTTAGACACAACTCTCCACCCGTCTGAACGATCCCAGGAGGACTCATTTAACAGCAAGATGTGGAGCGATTCAACAGACCACCAAGCGCAGGTCTGTCTTGTCCGTTCCGCAGCAAAGCCTGAAATGGCTCAGCGGCTGCCTGGCGCTCAGGTTTCAGCCAAGGCTGACTTCACTAGAGCCGCGGCTCTCAGCAAGACTCGGCAACAAGGATCCTACACGGGACCACGTGGGAACATTCGAGAAGGCAAAACCTAATTTGTCTACAATATTTGGCCCACTGTTTTAATTACAGCATCCAAATAAAATCACTGGGTCTCTAATAGGGTGACATTGGCAGTTCAGACAGTAGACACCCCAGGACTTCCAGGCTGTGGCAGGGCTGTTACAGGAGAATTCCCCAACCCACACCCGAGCCCTGGACTCCCAGGCTGGGTGCCAGTGATTATCTTCAAAGCTAGAGGCCAGCTGAGAGGAAAAGTGGCCAGTTGGGCTGCTTTATTAAGTGTTAGTTGGAGAATTTTCCACTGAACATACATTTGCAATGCAGTTAAGGAGGGATGGGGAAAAATATCTCTCTTGCAAATATTCTTCGGGGAAAATGGCCTGTTGTAGGAAGAAGCCCACTCCCCACAGGCCCACACCAATAGACAAAACCTTAGCGTCTACAGATGTACATGAGGAGTGGGCTCTAATCCATTCCAGATGGTGGCTTTGTTCTCCTGCCCTGGGGAAAGTGCTGTCTGCATAAGACATCTCATCCTGCATCCTGCAATCCATTAGGACTTCAGACGCTCTTGGGGCAACAAGAGCCCAAATAAAGTTTTAAGAGAGTTAAACAGATGTCAGTCCCTTGTATTTCTGGTTCTCTGTCCTTATTGTCAGACAGTTGATTTATTGGCCATTTTTCTGTGCTGCTAATTCCCCACTGGTATGGTTTAGAGAGGAATCAGCAAACTATAGCCCAAGGGTCTGCCAACCTATTTTTATAAATAAAGTTTTATTGGAACACAGACACTATCCTTCATTTCCATATTGTCCAGGGCTGCTTTTGTGCTACAAAGGCAGAGTTGAATTATTGTGGCATAGACCATATGGCCTGCCAAGCTTAAGACATCTACCGTCTGGCAGTTTACAAAAGGTTGCCAACCCTGGTTTAGAAGCCAAGAGCAAGACTGGTAGATTCCTATCTCATCAAATGCCGCCCCCCCACCTTGTCAAAACTGCTACTCACATTTCACAAGATGGAGGAGGCTCTCCCTCCGGGAACAAAAGGAGCCCAAGCTGCAATAGGAAAGGCAGAGAGAAAGGAGCCCCTCTCATCCATTGAGGAGGTCAACGGCAAGGGCAAGTGGGCACCTTGGGAAGGTGCCAGAGGGAGAAAAGAATTTTAACTAAAACGCTGGGAGGGGAGGGAGCCTCTGTTCTGGCTGTCACAGGGAACAGGTCTTTCTGTTGATCATGAGCTGACCTTTGGTCTTGGCTTGGGCTTGGCCTGGAGCAGTGGGTTTGTCTGGCCCAGAGAACTTTCCCCAGAACTAAAGTGCTTGGCCTCCTCAGGGAAGGGACCCGAAGGCCAGGAAGAGGTTCCTCCACCTGCTGTTCCATAGTTGGCCGGGCACTGACACTGCATCTCCCAATTTTTCAGTATTTAAGGGAACACCTGCATATATTCCAACTGTGCATGAAGGGCACGCCAAGAGTTGGCTAAGTTTTTCTCTGGAGCAAGATACACACCCCTAATTCATCA
>NW_012148430.1:3493554-3503429 GCF_000956105.1 Propithecus coquereli
GTAGCCTGCACCTGTAGTTTCAGCTACTTGAGAGACTGAGGAGGGAGGATTACTTGAGCCCAGGAGTTCGAGACCAGCCTGTGTGACATAGCAAGACCCCACCTGGGAAAAAAAAAACAAAAAACATGTCCTCCTTACCTTTTCAGAACTAATGTTAATATGTGCAACAGTGTGTGAACAAGACAAAACACAACTGTACATTTATGACAGCTTCTTTGCTTATGATTAGTTCTAGCTTCCTCTGCCTGGCTGGCACCACGACTGCGTGAGGCTGGCTGGGGAGAGTTTACGGGGATGAGTTTATGGGCCAGTTTGTCAGCAGCAGCGTGGTGTGGTCTTATCGAAAACTTCAGGAAGAAGCCGCAGCGGTCTGTGAAAGCTGTGGGACCGGACAGACTCTGGGTTAGAGAAACGTCACTTTCTATGAACTCTCAAGTTCAGAGCCCTGTCATTAAATTGTGCATGTCGTACAATAACCCTCAATTTACAGCTTTTCTAACTCTCCTGATTTGGGGCATATGCCCAAATCTCTGTCACTATTTTTAACATTTGCTTTGCTGGGACTTTCTCCAAATATCATCTCTAGCAAGGGAGAAAATAAATATGTTTTTCCAACATAAGACCTTTCTTTTCTGTTCCTACTTATACTTGCCACAAATATTTGGCCGAGCCATCTGGTTGACCGAAAGCCTGTTATTGTTTCGGTCCTTGCTGCTGGAAATATTTCTAGAATGACTTTGTTTTCCTAACTCAGGAAGTAGACCACAAACAATTTCTAACTTAATACAAATAAGCTTGTTCCAAAAATTCATTTTAAGGGACGCTTTAGAACTTTAACCACATTATCCCACAGAAACAATTAAAAATTATTGCCTTTTCAAGCTAGTCTATAAGAGTTCGTTTTACTCATACTATGTCTGAATAAAGTGCCATACCATGGAACCTGTCCATGCCAGGCCTTCCTCAAAAAAAGGACTTTGTATAATATTTACCATACACTTAATTTAGACATTCTAAGAGGGATAAACCAAGCTCAGACGTGAAAGAGGAATTTCACGACAGTCAACCAACACAGACTACTCCCTGAGTCCTGATTTTCTATTGTTCTGACCTTAGATTTATTCGCAAATTTCCATTCAATAAATACTTAGCACTTACTGTGTGCATCATGCTGTTGCTGCCCTTTTCTCTGGTTGCTGTTGCTGGTTACAAGCCTGCCTTAGCGCTGTGATCTCAGACCTCCCAGTCCATGGCCTGTGCTTAGCTCCAGCTGACTGCTCATGCTTCTCTCCAGGTATCATCACACTGACCCAGTCTAGAGACATGCAGTAAATTCTACTGGACACCAACAAGCTTTCCCTTAAGAGCCGAGGCACGCTTTCTCCTCCTGCCAGGATGTTGGCTGTTGGTGGGTCCCGGCTAAGTCCTCCCCAGGAGTTGCCCTTGGCTGCAGGGAGCATCCTTGCCCACAAGCACGCCCCCTTGCTGAGGGGAGGGGGCGTGTCAACACAAGACACAGGGGCTGGTCAGCACAGGAGCACAGAGACCCAGGCCCAGGACTCAGTCTGGGCCATCGCAGCTCCAGTGCTCCCTAAGGAGCTGAGGACAGTCCGCCTTCTCCCTCTACCCAATCCTGCTTCCCTCACCCCTCACAAGCATTGCTCTGGACATCACTAACCCCCAAGACCCTGCACACAAACATCTGCCTCAAAGTCCCTTCACAGGAGAACCCAGAGACATTTGGTGCCGGGAGTAGTCCTAGGGAAGGCCATGCCTCTGGCCAGCACTGAGGCTGTCTCCTGGTAGCACCGATGCCCCCGGCAGGTTGTACCCAGGCAACCCTTGAAGGTCTCACTGTGGCGAATTTGGGTGGGGTCACTGTGAAAAGGGTATAGTGCTGGATGCTACAGCGCAGGCATTCAAGAGTCTGCTAAAATAGCAATCATAAAGTCTATGGAATGAGACTCTTCTGGAAGCCATCTAGGTATTGCAGAAAGACAATAAAGGAATTTAGAGGAAAGTGACTTCAGCAAGATGGCTGGATTAGAAATGCCTGGTACTCGTCTTCCCCACAATACACGACCAAAGCAATGAATGAGCAGCTAAGATTTGACTAGAGTGTCCGAGGGAGAGTGCCGGAGTGCAGCAGGCGAGGGGAGAAGCCCCTGTGGTGACCAGAATCCCAGGAGCTCAGTGTGGAGGCACCAGGCCACTGCAGCCCATCTCCCCCTCCCAGAATGGATCAGCCTGAAGACAAAGGGGGCTTCCCCTTGTGATGAACAGGTAATCAGAAGCTCCCACCAGTCCTCACTGCCACCACAAACATCTACAGTCCTTACTGCAGGAGGAGCCCACAGTCCTCACGAGCCCCGAGCCCAGTTAGGAGAGCTGCTGGGAATTCACACAGTTGCACTGCACCAGATTGGGAGCACAAAGTGTGCACTCCCGACACCCACCCATCCCCTGTGAGCCAAGCTGCTGTCACATGGTGCCATCTTGAAACCAGAGCCACCTCTGGAGTGTGCCCTCCTTTGGGGGTAGTGGTCACCGCACCTCGCCAGCATTGGGGCTCCATCTGCATTCCACCAAAACCCACAAAGGAGGCTGAACCCCAGAACCCTGGCTGTGTGAAGCCTAGGCCCAGGATTGGCTGTGACTCTGGTCCTGCATAGCAGGGAAACCATCCTCACCACCTGCACTTTCAGCTAGAGGAACAGTCTGGCAGTCACATCCACCCTTGATCCAGCAAAACCACTTCACCCTCCCCTAAGCAAGAAAGGCCTCTGAGCCACTGAGCAGCTGGTGTGTCCCCAAGTAGGTGGAGCACCTATATACCCACACCCAGGGCCTGAGAAACAGTGTTCACCCCCCACCCCCACAGACATGCCCCTGGCCTGCCCAAAGGCCCTGCACCCAGAACCAGGACCTAAGAAATAGCTCCATTGGCTGCCCCAGCAGACACATCCCCAGGCTGGCGGAGTAGCTGTGTGCCTGTATTTCAGACCCGAGCAACAGCTCCACAGGCCAGCTGAGCAACTGCATGCTCATGCCCTGAGCCAGAGTAACAGTACCATAGCCCCAATTCCAGTGAGTCAGACCCCAAGTTGGCCAACCCACCATGTGCACATCTGTGCCTCTGACCTATATCTATATCTGTGAAAATGATGTTGGTATTTTAATAGGGATTGCATTGAATCTGTAGATCACTTTGGGTAGTACAGATATTTTAACAATGTTGATTCTGCCAACCCACGAGCATGGTATGGTTTTCCATTTGTTTATGTCCTCTGCTATCTCCTTCCTCAGTGTTTCATAGTTCTCCCTGTAGAGGTCTTTTACCTCCTCAGTTAAATATATTCCTAGGTATTTTATTTTCTTTGATACTATTGTGAAGGGTATTGAGTCTTTGACTTGGTTCTCAGTTTGACAATTGTTGGTGTATAAGGAATGCTACTGATTCCTATACATGGATTTTGTAACCTGAGACTTCATAGAATTTGTTTATCAATTCCAGTAGTCTCATGGCAGAATGTTTGGGGTTTTCTAGATATAAGATCATATCGTCAGCAAAGAGAAATAGTTTGACTTCTTCTGTCCCCATTTGTATGCCCTTGATTTCCTTCTCTTGTCTGATTTCTCTGGCTTGGACTTCCAGCACTATGTTGAATAGAAGTGGTGATAGGAGGCAACCATGTCTGGTTCCAGTTCTAACTTTGAATGTTTTCAATTTTTCCCCATTCAGTATGCTGTTGGCTGTGGGTATGTCATATATGGCTTGTATCATTTTTAGGGAAGTCCCATCTATGCCTATTTTGTTAAGCGTTCTTATCATAAAAGAGTGTTCAATTTTGTTGAATACCTTTTCTACGTCTATTGAGAGTATCATATGGTCTTTGTTTTTGCTTCTATTTATGTGGTGAATTACATTTATAGATTTGGGTATGTTAAACCATCCTTGTATCTCTAGGATGAAGCCCACTTGGTTGTGATGGGTTACTTTTTTGGTAAGCACCTGAATTCGGTTTGCTATGAATTGTTGAGAATTTTTGCATCTATATTCATAAGGGATATTGGTCTGTAGTTTTCTTTTTTTTGCACCCTTTCCTGGTTTTGGTATCCAGGTGATATTGGCTTCATAAAATGTGTTGGGGAGGATTCCTTCCTTCTCATTGTTGTGCAATAATTTCTACAGGATAGGCACCAGTTCTTCTTTGTAGATCTTGTAAATTTAGGGTGTGAAACCATCTGGTCCAGAACTTGTCTTTTTAGGAAGATTTTTTATTGCTGCTTCAATTTCGATACTTGATATTGGTCTGTTCAGGAATTCATTTTCTTCCTGACTGAGCCTAGGGAGGCTGTTTGTTTCTAAGAATTTGTCCATTTCCTCCATATTTTCCAGTTTATGTGCATAGAGGTTTTTATAGTATTCATAGATGATATTTTGTATTTCTATGGCATCAGTTGTAATTTTTCCTTTTTCATTCCTGATGGAGCTTATTAGAGTTCTTTCTTTTCTGTTTCTCCTTAATCTACCCAGAGGCGTGTCAATTTTGTTTATTTTTTTCAAAGAACCAACTTTTTTTAATTAATCTTCTGTATAGTTTTTTTTTTCTTTTTTGCTATCAATTTCATTTAGTTCTGCTCTGATCTTTGTTATTTCTTTTCTTCTGCTGGGTTTGGTGTCAGTTTGCTCATCCTTTTCCAGTTCTTTGAGATGGTTTATTAGATTGTTTATTTGTGATCTTTCTGTCTTTTGGATGTAGGCATTCATGGATATAAATTTTCCTCTCAGGACTGCTTTAGCTGTGTCTCACAAATTTTGATAACTTGTGTCTCCTTTATCATTTAGTTCAAAGAATCTTTTGATTTCCATCTTGATTTGCTCCTTAACACAATAATCATTCAGAAGAAGTTTGTTTAGTTTCCATGACTTTGTGTAGAGATGAGAGTTTTTGTTGGAGTTGAATTCTAATTTTATTCCACTGTGGTCTGAGAAGATGCATGGTATAATTTCTATTTTTTTAAATTTTTTGAGACATACTTTGTGGCCTAGGATATGGTCAATTTCTAGAGAATGTCCCATGAGCTGATGAGAAAAATGTATACTCAGTGGTTTTGGGATAGAATGTTCTATAAATGTCAATCAGGCCCATTTGTTCTAGAATTCTTTTTAAGTCCATTGTTTTTTGTTTTAATTTTCTGTTTGGAAAATCTTTCCTGTTCTGTCAGAGGAGTGTTGAAATCTCTGGCTATTATGGTGTTGCTGTTTATCATTTTGTTTAGATCAAGTAGAATTTTGCTTTATGAATCTGGGTGCACCTGAGTTAGGTGCATAAATATTTAGAATCGTTATGTCTTCTTGTTGAATTTTACCCTTCACCATTATATAGTGACCATCTTTGTCTTTCATTACTTTTGTTGATTTGAAGGCTAAGTTATCTGAAATCAGAACCATCATGCCAGCTTTCTTTTGGCTTCCATTTGCTTGAAATATTGTTTTCCGTCCCTTCACCTTGAGTCTGAATGTATCCTTGTGGGTTAGATGTGTTTCCTGAGGACAGCAGATACTTGGCTTGTGTATATTTATCCATTCAGCCAGCCTATGTCTCTTTAATGTGCAGTTCAAGCCATTCATATTTATTGAGAGAATTGATAAGTGGGGCAGATTTCTGTTCATCCTGTAGAGTTGAACTTTGTTACTCTGTTTTCTCTCTTGAGCCACTATGGTATCTGGCCTTTGAGCTTTAGGTTTTGGATGATTTTACATTCATGAGTGTTTATTGTGCTGATGTATGTGTAACACTGTTTCTAGTACTTCCTGGAGGGCAGGTCTTGTCTTGATGAATTCCCTCAGTCTTTGCTTGTCTAAGAAGGTCTTTATTTCCCCTTGGTATAAAAAACTTAGTTTTTCAGGGTACAAAATTCTAGGCTGGGCATTATTCTGTTTGAGAAGAGTGAGAATGGGGCTCCAGTCTCTTCTTGCTTGTAAGGTCTCAATTGAGAAGTCTGCCATTATTCTGATGGGTTTTCCTTTGTAGGTTACCTGCTCTTTCGTCTTACAGCTCATAGGAGGGCCTCTTTGGTGGTTATTTTGGTCAGACTGATGACTGTGTGTCATGGTGTCTTCCTAGCAAGTGCCACCTACTGACCAGGAGGTCATTCTGCACACACTTTTACTGCATTCACTGACTTATCATAATGGGTGTGGTCAAATCTCACCCACAAACACCACCTACTGGCTCAGAACTAAATACGGCGTGTCATTATCCAAACAAAAATCTAAAGGCAAGAAGCAACAGCTGACCCAGATGGTAAGGAATCAGCGAAAAAACTCTGGAAGTATGAAGAATCAAACAGAAAGCACACCCCTAAAGGGGAACACCAGCTTTCAAGCAATGGACATCAACCAAATTCAGAACAGTAAAATGACAGAAGAAGAATTTTGAACATGGATTGTAAGAAAACTCAATGATATACAAGAGAAAATGAATAACCAACACAAAGAAACCACAAAAAAAAATCAAGGACTTAGAAGAAAAACTCAAGAAAGAAATTGAATTATTAAAGAAAAATCAAACAGAGCTTCTGGAAATGAAGAATTTATTCAAGGAATTACAAAACACAGTGGAAAGCTTCAGAAACAGGATAGATCAAACAGAAGAAAGAATATCAGGGATTGAAGATAACACCTTTCAATTAAGTCAGTCACAGAGATAGAGCAGAGAAATAAGAGAAAAGAGCAAAGCCTGCAAGAAATGTGGAATTATGTGAAGAGGCCTAACGTGAGAATCATAGGCATCCCTGAGGATGAAGAAGAAAATACACAAGGGGTAGATAAGCTATTTGAGGATATAATAGAGGAAAATTTCCCAGGCCTTGCTAAAAATCTAGATATTCGGGTACAAGAAGCTCAAAGGACTCCTGGGAGGTTTGTCGCAAACAGGAAGTTTTTTCTATTTTTAAAATTTTTAATTTATTTTTTAATTTTTAAACTTCTTTGTTAAAAACTAAGATACACACACATTAGCCTAGGCCTACACGAGGTCAGGATCATCAATATCACTGTCTTCCACCTCCACATCTTGTCCCACGGGAAGGTCTTCAGGGGCAGTGACACATGGAGCTGTCATCTCCTGTGGTAACAACGCCTTCTTCTGCAATTTCTCCTGAAGGAGTTGCCTGAGGCTGTTTTACAGTTAACTTTTTTTTTATAAGTAGAAGAAATATACTCTAAAATAATGATGAAAAGTATAGTTACATAAACCAGTAACACTTATTATTGTTATCAAGTATTATGTGCTACACATGATTGTATGTTCTATGCTTTTACATGCCTGGCAGTGAAGTGGGTTTGTTTACACCAGCATTTGTTTACACCACAGACACTCAGGCAATGGGTGTGCTATGATGTTCTGACTGTTTGACATCATTAGGCAATAGAAATTTTTCAGCTCGATTATAATTTTATAAAACCACTGTCACATGTGTAGTCTGTCCTTGACCGCAACCTCCTTATGTGGCACGTGACTGCACTTCACTTCCATGAGCACTGGTTTCCTCGTTTGTACAAATGGAATACTGTTAGTACTGCCTCAGGGGGGTGTAGGAGAATTAAATGGAATGACGTATGTAAAGATTTTGAGCAATTGGACATGCAGTCCTTCTCCAGATCACTATGCAATTTATATTTTAAATTAACTAGAGATACAAATTGAATAGCCAGAGTCATAAATCAATAAAGTGCTACAACTTTTCTAACAAGTCATAAATCAACCTAGCTATAAAATTAGTAGAGTTGAATTCTCTCTGGATTGCTTTTTTCCTTTATAAAGCAAAGCCCTGTGATTTCAATGGCAGAATTGTCCGCTTGTGCTTATTTGCTGCTGTTTTTGTGCCTGTGGCTTTGTGTGGGTCTGGTCCTTGTAACTGAAGAGAAGATCATGGCACTTCAGTTTTGAAAAACTCACACACACAAAGTCTAAATTTCTGTTTTAAAGGTTAAAAGAAGTTCTTCCCAGAAATTAAAATATTGATCATTGCCTATCTAAAAATTTCAGTGATTTTTACTTTCAGGGTATTGACCTACTTCTTCCACAGATCACAGTAAAAATCTAAACCAATTACTAACATTTTACAAATTAATCAAGGCCTGTTTCAATCCAGAATTGGTTTCCAACTACTGACTTATCCAAGTGATTTTTTAAAACATAAGGAAAAATGTTTAAATATAGACAGTGAACCACATGTCCTAGTTATCTATTGCCATGTAACAAGTGTCCCAAACCCAGTGTTGTAAAACAACAGCAAGGCTTCATGTACCTCTGAAGTCTGCACCTGGGGTGGACGCAGAGGGACTGGCTCATCTCTGCTGCCCGCAGCATCCACTGGGGCAGCTCCTGGGGCTGACATCACCCGAGGGCTCACCAGTTCACCTGCCTGCTGGCTCATCCCATCTGGCTGTTGGCTGGAACACCTGTCCCCGAGGCCCCTCCTGTGGCTGCTTGGCTCCTGCCCAGAATAGTGTCTCAGTTCCAAAATCGAGCAACCCGAGAGAGAGTGAGGCAGAAGCTCTTTCGCCTTTTTTGACCTAGCCTCAGAAGTCACATGGCATCAATTCCCTGATGCTCGATTACCTGAAGCCAACATAAAGAACCCCTGAGACTCAAGGATAGTGGCCGTGGACTCCACCTTTTGTTGGGGGAGAGGTGAGGTTGTGGTAGAGCAAGTAGGATAGGAAATATTTTTGCAAACATTATTGTAAGACACTATCTACAACACCTAGATTTCAATTAGTCAATGCAACATATTTATCTACTATGGAATTTTGCCAATGCCTTGTACCCAAATTAGAAATTAATTCACTCATACACAGAAACATGTACCGAGCTCCCGTTATGAGCTATGTGCTTTACTAGGTGATATATACACACACATACACACACACACACACACCCACACACTAATATGACAAGATTAGACATGTGAAAATTGTCAATGTCTCTGCTTAAAATAAACATTGCCTCATAACTTATTCATAATTTGAGAGTGATTTAGAGCAGCTGTAAGAGTCGGAATCAGGCTCCAGATTGCCTGGGTGCTAATCCTGGCTCTGCTATTTGCTCCTGTCTATGATTTGGGCAAGTTCTTAAAAATTTCCTGGGCCTGTTTTCTTGTCTGTAACATGAGATTAGTAATAGATCTACCTGGTAGTGTTTTTGTGATGAGAAAATGTATTAATTCTTGTAATTGTCTAAATAGTGTCTGACATATAGTAAGCACTCAATAAACGTTACCTATGGTTATTAATTATCATTAAAATGGTTTCAAATGTTTATGACATACTGCTAGGTGAAAAAGAAGAGACTTGGAAAATAAAGAATGCATACAATATCACCATAACAAGCATGGAAAAACCTTATATGTGGAAGAAATTTTATGTTAGAAAAAAATGCAGCAAAACATTTTAAATGATATATTAGAGTGGAAAGACTACAGGAAGTTTTTTCTCCTTTTTTCAAAGATTTTTCCCCATAAAAATAAATTGCTGGCATAATGTTTAAAAATGAGTTTTTGAACATTAGAAACTATGTTGACCTATACCTAAAATAATAAAGCTATTTCCTGTTAAAAGAAAAATCAAATTTTTAAAAGTATACAATCTCCGTGTTTCCAGTTCCCTTTAAAGCTAGTCATATCGAAGTACATTACACTTAGTTCTCATCAATACGGCAGACCTAGTGCCACGGCCTCGAGAAGGGAAAGCAAAGGGCTTGAAACTTAATGACATGTCACAGTTTGAATTCCTAATGCATACTTGGTCAGCCCTGATGCCCGAAAGCCGATCCGTCTCCCTTTAATGTCTCAGATAACCATCT
>NW_012148430.1:3503539-3519100 GCF_000956105.1 Propithecus coquereli
GTTTTTTTTTTCTTTTTTGCTATCAATTTCATTTAGTTCTTCTCTGATCTTTGTTATTTCTTTTCTTCTGCTGGGTTTGGTGTCAGTTTGCTCATCCTTTTCCAGTTCTTTGAGATGGTTTATTAGATTGTTTATTTGTGATCTTTCTGTCTTTTGGATGTAGGCATTCATGGATATAAATTTTCCTCTCAGGACTGCTTTAGCTGTGTCTCACAAATTTTGATAACTTGTGTCTCCTTTATCATTTAGTTCAAAGAATCTTTTGATTTCCATCTTGATTTGCTCCTTAACACAATAATCATTCAGAAGAAGTTTGTTTAGTTTCCATGACTTTGTGTAGAGATGAGAGTTTTTGTTGGAGTTGAATTCTAATTTTATTCCACTGTGGTCTGAGAAGATGCATGGTATAATTTCTATTTTTTTAAATTTTTTGAGACATACTTTGTGGCCTAGGATATGGTCAATTTCTAGAGAATGTCCCATGAGCTGATGAGAAAAATGTATACTCAGTGGTTTTGGGATAGAATGTTCTATAAATGTCAATCAGGCCCATTTGTTCTAGAATTCTTTTTAAGTCCATTGTTTTTTGTTTTAATTTTCTGTTTGGAAAATCTTTCCTGTTCTGTCAGAGGAGTGTTGAAATCTCTGGCTATTATGGTGTTGCTGTTTATCATTTTGTTTAGATCAAGTAGAATTTTGCTTTATGAATCTGGGTGCACCTGAGTTAGGTGCATAAATATTTAGAATCGTTATGTCTTCTTGTTGAATTTTACCCTTCACCATTATATAGTGACCATCTTTGTCTTTCATTACTTTTGTTGATTTGAAGGCTAAGTTATCTGAAATCAGAACCATCATGCCAGCTTTCTTTTGGCTTCCATTTGCTTGAAATATTGTTTTCCGTCCCTTCACCTTGAGTCTGAATGTATCCTTGTGGGTTAGATGTGTTTCCTGAGGACAGCAGATACTTGGCTTGTGTATATTTATCCATTCAGCCAGCCTATGTCTCTTTAATGTGCAGTTCAAGCCATTCATATTTATTGAGAGAATTGATAAGTGGGGCAGATTTCTGTTCATCCTGTAGAGTTGAACTTTGTTACTCTGTTTTCTCTCTTGAGCCACTATGGTATCTGGCCTTTGAGCTTTAGCTTTTGGATGATTTTACATTCATGAGTGTTTATTGTGCTGATGTATGTGTAACACTGTTTCTAGTACTTCCTGGAGGGCAGGTCTTGTCTTGATGAATTCCCTCAGTCTTTGCTTGTCTAAGAAGGTCTTTATTTCCCCTTGGTATAAAAAACTTAGTTTTTCAGGGTACAAAATTCTAGGCTGGGCATTATTCTGTTTGAGAAGAGTGAGAATGGGGCTCCAGTCTCTTCTTGCTTGTAAGGTCTCAATTGAGAAGTCTGCCATTATTCTGATGGGTTTTCCTTTGTAGGTTACCTGCTCTTTCGTCTTACAGCTCATAGGAGGGCCTCTTTGGTGGTTATTTTAGTCAGACTGATGACTGTGTGTCATGGTGTCTTCCTAGCAAGTGCCACCTACTGACCAGGAGGTCATTCTGCACACACTTTTACTGCATTCACTGACTTATCATAATGGGTGTGGTCAAATCTCACCCACAAACACCACCTACTGGCTCAGAACTAAATACGGCGTGTCATTATCCAAACAAAAATCTAAAGGCAAGAAGCAACAGCTGACCCAGATGGTAAGGAATCAGCGAAAAAACTCTGGAAGTATGAAGAATCAAACAGAAAGCACACCCCTAAAGGGGAACACCAGCTTTCAAGCAATGGACATCAACCAAATTCAGAACAGTAAAATGACAGAAGAAGAATTTTGAACATGGATTGTAAGAAAACTCAATGATATACAAGAGAAAATGAATAACCAACACAAAGAAACCACAAAAAAAAATCAAGGACTTAGAAGAAAAACTCAAGAAAGAAATTGAATTATTAAAGAAAAATCAAACAGAGCTTCTGGAAATGAAGAATTTATTCAAGGAATTACAAAACACAGTGGAAAGCTTCAGAAACAGGATAGATCAAACAGAAGAAAGAATATCAGGGATTGAAGATAACACCTTTCAATTAAGTCAGTCACAGAGATAGAGCAGAGAAATAAGAGAAAAGAGCAAAGCCTGCAAGAAATGTGGAATTATGTGAAGAGGCCTAACGTGAGAATCATAGGCATCCCTGAGGATGAAGAAGAAAATACACAAGGGGTAGATAAGCTATTTGAGGATATAATAGAGGAAAATTTCCCAGGCCTTGCTAAAAATCTAGATATTCGGGTACAAGAAGCTCAAAGGACTCCTGGGAGGTTTGTCGCAAACAGGAAGTTTTTTCTATTTTTAAAATTTTTAATTTATTTTTTAATTTTTAAACTTCTTTGTTAAAAACTAAGATACAAGCACACACATTAGCCTAGGCCTACACGAGGTCAGGATCATCAATATCACTGTCTTCCACCTCCACATCTTGTCCCACGGGAAGGTCTTCAGGGGCAGTGACACATGGAGCTGTCATCTCCTGTGGTAACAACGCCTTCTTCTGCAATTTCTCCTGAAGGAGTTGCCTGAGGCTGTTTTACAGTTAACTTTTTTTTTATAAGTAGAAGAAATATACTCTAAAATAATGATGAAAAGTATAGTTACATAAACCAGTAACACTTATTATTGTTATCAAGTATTATGTGCTACACATGATTGTATGTTCTATGCTTTTACATGCCTGGCAGTGAAGTGGGTTTGTTTACACCAGCATTTGTTTACACCACAGACACTCAGGCAATGGGTGTGCTATGATGTTCTGACTGTTTGACATCATTAGGCAATAGAAATTTTTCAGCTCGATTATAATTTTATAAAACCACTGTCACATGTGTAGTCTGTCCTTGACCGCAACCTCCTTATGTGGCACGTGACTGCACTTCACTTCCATGAGCACTGGTTTCCTCGTTTGTACAAATGGAATACTGTTAGTACTGCCTCAGGGGGGTGTAGGAGAATTAAATGGAATGACGTATGTAAAGATTTTGAGCAATTGGACATGCAGTCCTTCTCCAGATCACTATGCAATTTATATTTTAAATTAACTAGAGATACAAATTGAATAGCCAGAGTCATAAATCAATAAAGTGCTACAACTTTTCTAACAAGTCATAAATCAACCTAGCTATAAAATTAGTAGAGTTGAATTCTCTCTGGATTGCTTTTTTCCTTTATAAAGCAAAGCCCTGTGATTTCAATGGCAGAATTGTCCGCTTGTGCTTATTTGCTGCTGTTTTTGTGCCTGTGGCTTTGTGTGGGTCTGGTCCTTGTAACTGAAGAGAAGATCATGGCACTTCAGTTTTGAAAAACTCACACACACAAAGTCTAAATTTCTGTTTTAAAGGTTAAAAGAAGTTCTTCCCAGAAATTAAAATATTGATCATTGCCTATCTAAAAATTTCAGTGATTTTTACTTTCAGGGTATTGACCTACTTCTTCCACAGATCACAGTAAAAATCTAAACCAATTACTAACATTTTACAAATTAATCAAGGCCTGTTTCAATCCAGAATTGGTTTCCAACTACTGACTTATCCAAGTGATTTTTTAAAACATAAGGAAAAATGTTTAAATATAGACAGTGAACCACATGTCCTAGTTATCTATTGCCATGTAACAAGTGTCCCAAACCCAGTGTTGTAAAACAACAGCAAGGCTTCATGTACCTCTGAAGTCTGCCCCTGGGGTGGGCGCAGAGGGACTGGCTCATCTCTGCTGCCCGCAGCATCCACTGGGGCAGCTCCTGGGGCTGACATCACCCGAGGGCTCACCAGTTCACCTGCCTGCTGGCTCATCCCATCTGGCTGTTGGCTGGAACACCTGTCCCCGAGGCCCCTCCTGTGGCTGCTTGGCTCCTGCCCAGAATAGTGTCTCAGTTCCAAAATCGAGCAACCCGAGAGAGAGTGAGGCAGAAGCTCTTTCGCCTTTTTTGACCTAGCCTCAGAAGTCACATGGCATCAATTCCCTGATGCTCGATTACCTGAAGCCAACATAAAGAACCCCTGAGACTCAAGGATAGTGGCCGTGGACTCCACCTTTTGTTGGGGGAGAGGTGAGGTTGTGGTAGAGCAAGTAGGATAGGAAATATTTTTGCAAACATTATTGTAAGACACTATCTACAACACCTAGATTTCAATTAGTCAATGCAACATATTTATCTACTATGGAATTTTGCCAATGCCTTGTACCCAAATTAGAAATTAATTCACTCATACACAGAAACATGTACCGAGCTCCCGTTATGAGCTATGTGCTTTACTAGGTGATATATACACACACATACACACACACACACACACCCACACACTAATATGACAAGATTAGACATGTGAAAATTGTCAATGTCTCTGCTTAAAATAAACATTGCCTCATAACTTATTCATAATTTGAGAGTGATTTAGAGCAGCTGTAAGAGTCGGAATCAGGCTCCAGATTGCCTGGGTGCTAATCCTGGCTCTGCTATTTGCTCCTGTCTATGATTTGGGCAAGTTCTTAAAAATTTCCTGGGCCTGTTTTCTTGTCTGTAACATGAGATTAGTAATAGATCTACCTGGTAGTGTTTTTGTGATGAGAAAATGTATTAATTCTTGTAATTGTTTAAATAGTGTCTGACATATAGTAAGCACTCAATAAACGTTACCTATGGTTATTAATTATCATTAAAATGGTTTCAAATGTTTATGACATACTGCTAGGTGAAAAAGAAGAGACTTGGAAAATAAAGAATGCATACAATATCACCATAACAAGCATGGAAAAACCTTATATGTGGAAGAAATTTTATGTTAGAAAAAAATGCAGCAAAACATTTTAAATGATATATTAGAGTGGAAAGACTACAGGAAGTTTTTTCTCCTTTTTTCAAAGATTTTTCCCCATAAAAATAAATTGCTGGCATAATGTTTAAAAATGAGTTTTTGAACATTAGAAACTATGTTGACCTATACCTAAAATAATAAAGCTATTTCCTGTTAAAAGAAAAATCAAATTTTTAAAAGTATACAATCTCCGTGTTTCCAGTTCCCTTTAAAGCTAGTCATATCGAAGTACATTACACTTAGTTCTCATCAATACGGCAGACCTAGTGCCACGGCCTCGAGAAGGGAAAGCAAAGGGCTTGAAACTTAATGACATGTCACAGTTTGAATTCCTAATGCATACTTGGTCAGCCCTGATGCCCGAAAGCCGATCCGTCTCCCTTTAATGTCTCAGATAACCATCTATATGTTTCAGGTTTATCACTCTGGCTCTAATGCTTTTGCCAAACACATGAATATTTCAATATCTAAAACTGCTGCATCAACAGAAAACGTGACAGATTTACAGTCAGGGTTTCTTCCTTTGGTTACCCAAAGCAAAAAGCTGTGAACCTGTGCTGGGGACCGCAGGGAGATTCAGTTTCACCGGGAGAGCTCTCCGAACGCAAACGAGAGGACTTCAGCAGTGACAACAGCGAACGCTTCTCAGTGCTTACCATGGAACGCCAGGCTACACGTCTGTCATATACTGCCTCGTTTCATCCTCACAGCAGCTCTGTGAGGATGAAATAGTATCAGCCCCATCTTACAGGGGAGGAAACTGAAGCCCACAGAAATTAAGTGACTTGCTGAGGTCCCACAGCCGGGAGGCGGCAGAGCCAGGACTCACAGCAGTGTCGGGCTGAGTGGTTTCCAGGCAGAGGCGCCCCCGCCTGCACACGCCAGCACCAGCACTCTCCACTGCGGGCTCTCGGTGCTTGGTTCCACTGGGGCAACAGGCAGAGCTTGGCAACAACACTGCGTGCCCTGGGCATTTCCCCGCAGAACAGCGATGGTCGGGACTTCCACCAGGCCTCTCCGCCGGAGGAGGCTCCACTTCCTGGCCTTACCAACTGCCCCTGTTGCTTTTATCTCCTTCTCCGTGATAAGAGGCTGACATCATCCTTAAATAGGATTGGGGTTAGGGTGTGAAATTAAAGAAAAAGAAAGTCATTCCTAAAGTAGTACTTAGGAATAAGTACTGACTATATGACCAATAAGCCCAATGGCAGAGAGTAACAGCAAGAGAAATACCCAGGACTTGTGTCGGCATCAAGCTCTGCCAAAGAAATTCAATCCACTTGGTCAAAGTGGAGGTGCTAAGAGGGTCAAGGTGGGCCCGTGAGAAATGAGGGAAAACATGAACACGCAACATTTGGAAGGAAAAAGGGCAAATGGCTGCGCGTGCAGAGGAGACTTTTTAGAAGCACGTACAGTTGCAGCTAATAGCTCTGCTGGTGTTAAGGATTTTTCTAGTCTGACTTTAATAAATACTACTTTAGCTAAAGTATAAATATTCTCTGAAAGGTATAATTTGACTTATTGGGAGTTTGTTTTGTTTTGTTTTCTAAAGTCGAAAGGGTGAACGAATTGGTTATTCAAGAGCCAAAACCGGAAAAGGGACCCGGCAGCTTTCCTCCCTCCCAGGGCCGTCTGCGAGGGCAGAGGGCAACTTTTTCATGAAGCCACCATGGTCTCCTGGAACAGCATGATGTCAGAGCCAACAGTTACCTTAGAAGGCATCTCTGCCAAAAGCCTTATTTTCCAAATGAGCAGAGCTGGATACACTTTTCCAAATTCACTTAGCTAATTAGAAAAGAGCCTCTCAGACCAAATAAATTCAAGGCATTGGCTCAAATAAGCCTTTCTCCGGAGTGCTTCCCTCAGCACTGCTGTGACAACGAACCCATTGTTCCTTAAATAAGTTGTTAACATGATTGCTGTTGAGGGCGGACATTCATCCAAGAAACAACTGCTGATTAGCCCCCTGGAGGTCAGACCAGCCCAGTAAAGAATCTCACGCAAGCTGCTTCAATGAACCCATCGCATTAGAACTCGGAAGCTGATGTAAACATCTGACTCTGCCACAACCTGCCTGTGGCAGATTTTAGTACGACCATCACTGACCGTGTTCGTTGGAATTATATGCACAGTATATCAAGCTTTGTTTGCTAATATATTGAGGAAATTGGAAAGCCAGTTAAATAATCATTCATTGTAATTACATTTTTATTTGCATTGCCCCCACAGCCCACCTAAAAATCACAGACTCTAGACTCTCAGCATTGGAAGGAACCTGAGCGGCCGTTGTGGTCCAACTATCTCACTCAATGGTTCTCTGGGGTTTTGTCTTTTTATTACATTTTCAAATATCAGAATTTTTGGTGGCACATTCAAAAGGCTCAAACAAGTCAAGACAACCCAAGCAAATCAGCAACAATTATGATGCTGTCATCCCAACAGCACAACAATGTCCAGAGGAACAAGCCATCCTCTCCCTCTGGCTAGCTCATCCTTCAGCAGGGTGCCACTGTTCGACCGAAATGCATTTCTGCTTCACCCCAGCCTGTTCCCACTACACACAAGCTCTCCTTGACAGGAGCTGGAAATGCCACTCTCAGCAAGACTTCCTCACTCCACGTCTTTCCCCACAGCCAGCTCAGCTCAAATTCCTCAATAGACACTAGGTAAGAGTATCTCTCTAACTGGAGTAACAGAAATTCATTCACTCATGACCCAAATTCGGCAATAATCTTGTGAGAGATCTGGGACACACCAGAGTGTCATGGTACTGTGACTGAGAAACACTGTCCCACTCTAATAAGAAGGCAGGCTGAGGACAGAGGACCCCGAAGGTGTTATTAAGAAATCCGAATTCTAGAATGGGTTCTTCCATTAGTTAGCTATGTGACTGTGGGAAAGCACCTTCAATTTTCATACTATCGTGAAGCATTTGGAAAACATACTTAGGAGTCTTCTAGTTTGAAGTTTCGTGGCTCTAAACAAGACCACAGAGTTTCCCCAAATGGTGTTACCCTCAAAATCCATGGACACATAGTTCCAGAAAGGAGAGCAATTTACCCAAATAAACTGGATCACTTTCTTTCCCCTGCTAGCTACTAAACAACCCATTCTATCCTCAAAATGTGTTTAAACCACTAGCATAGAAAAGGCTATACTAACTGGCTACAGAATTGAACATGATTAGCAAACAGCCATAACGTCAATTTCTTGACAATCAGGAGGGTTGGTAAAAGGCCAAATGACACATCTTTTGGTGTAAATGCATCTTCACATAATAACGATTAGGGTGCACACTAAACGTCCCTTCCCTGTGTACTTCATCGTCATATCAGCGTAAAGTAACACTTTCAGCATGGAGAAATGTATCATTAAATGCATATCCATAATGCCATAAAATATTTCAAGCACCATACTAACCGATACAGCAAATTTTAAAATGGAGTAAAAAATAATAATTTTAATCACATTTAAGGATTGTAGAGCCATCATAAAAGGAAGTAATAATAGTTTTAAAAACTGAAATTATCATCCATAACCAAAAGTATTCATCGTACTGAAAGTGAATTAGCATTTTTTATGATGGACTCATTTTTTCCATTCTGAGTTATGAATTGTATGCATTTGCAGTTTATTAATTTTTCTAGATCCCTTAAAAATAACTGTATTTCTTCTCATTCGATGTTGATATTCATCTTTGGGCGAATGACTCAGTCACCATAAAATAGTGTGGTGCCCAAAGCCATACATATGAATTGTGGAATGACCTCAGAGACTCTGAGAGAGTCCCCAGCATGGCAAGCACACTCTGCACAACACAGGATACCTGATCCAACACGAAACCACCCAGGGAGATTTCACTCAGGGTTTGAATCTCTGGGCTACTGGAAGCTCCCTGAGATACCCGAGTGAAACCCTACCTGGCTGCAGAACTGGCCTGTCTTTCCAAGAGTCTGCTCCCTCCCAGCATGGGCAAGCCCCCCACTCCAGGTATCAGGGGTTATCTAAGGGTCTGTTCTGAGTGTGGAATTCTACAGGGATTCCCATTTTAAGACTTCAGAGTTCCCAGAATTTTGAATTTCACATGGACATACCCCCCCACTTGCTTTAGTTAAACCTCTACCAGACCATCTGTTCTGATTTTTGTAGAAGACGGAATAATAGCCCCCAAAGATAACCATGGCCCGATCCCCAGAACCTGTGAAAATTGCCTGAAGTGGCAAAAAAGGACTCTGTAGACATGATTAAATTAAGGATCTTGAGTTGGGAGATGATTATGGATAATCTGGGTGGGCTCTAAATACAATCACCAATGTCCTTTTGTAATAATAGACAGGCAGAGGCAGATTTGATACAGACAGAAGAGGAGAAGGCCATGGAGGATGGAGGCAGGGACTGGAGTGATGCTCCCACAAGCCAAGGAATGGTGGCAGCCACCAGAAGCTGGAAGGGACAAGGAATGGACTCTCCCATGGAGCCCCCAGAGGCAGCAAGCCTCTGCTGGTACCTTGATTTGGGCCCAGTGCCACTGATTTTGGGCTTGTGGACTCCAGAAATGTTAAAACTGCTGTTTTAAGCCAAGTTTGTGGTAGTTTCTTACAGCAGCCACAGGAAACTAATACAATTTTCAATTGGACTTTCCACTATTTTATACTGACCATGACCTCAGAAGCAAACTTTGATATGGTACTGAGCACCCCTCGATCTTCCACAGATCATAACTATGCTTATGGCATCAACCCCCACTAAAGACCCTGCGCCGACAGCACCTCCGCTCATGCTGTGAAATGCCTATAAGAGACGCTCCGCAGGCAATCGCTAGGCTCGTTGTGCCAAGAGCTGCTCTCATAGCATTGTTTTTGGGAGAAACATCATTTTTGTTGATGTTAACAAATGATTCAGCTCATTAAACATAGGAAATTACATTTTTAGGTTCAAGTCTTAGCAATTAGTGATCCTTTATAAGTAAATACAATTAACATTTTCCACACTAACTAGCCAAAACTACTGAAATTAAATTCTGTTTTTAATCTACTGAACAATTATAGTTATACTATTTATTATTTGTTAGTTCAGACCAAATCCCAATTACACATCTTAGAGGAGAGTTTTCAGATAAACATGTTATCTAAAATATGGTTAATTTCAAAGGATTTAGTGAAAACGAAACAACTTTCTAGAAGTGACTCTTTTCCCTGTTAACATTTTGAACCTATGCAGACTTGGAGACATATGTAATTTCTAGCAAATGTAGTTTTAAACAAACACTTCTCTGCAGGATTATAATAAGTGCTGTGGTGCTGAATGGGGACCACTGTATAGTGTGTTTCATTCACATAAAATTCTCATTTGAAACAGTTGGGCCCATCCCTGCCCCTGTCTCTGACCCATGCTGTTACCTCGTGGCCACACAGCCACAGTGTCTGCAGCCCAGGGGTGCTGAGTAGCTGGATTATCAGCCTAATCTCACAACGAAGCCCCCCGCACCGACTGCCCCGCGACGGCGCGCTTCCCACATAAGCTTCCCACTCACCCGGACACAGCTGATGAAATCTGAGTGTGCAGCTTGCAAATGCCAACATTTGCAGAGAACTAACATTGTTTACAGTGGTGGGATTGGCAAACTCTGAAGCGGTATTGCACAACAAGAAAGGCATCCTCCCGCCACATCAGCACATGCAATAAAAATGAGTCCATTCGGGTTACGAAGTGTGAGTGAGGAGTAACTGCTGGGCTGGCTGCGTGAAACCCCTCAGGAAGGAGGTTGCTGGGGAGGGTACCCAGCTCACACGGGGCATTCAATAAGCCAGGAACACTCCTCTGGCAGATTCCAGCAGCACCATCCCCAAAGTCCCACCCTGATAGCCCATGTCCATGACTGTGAGGGACAGGTGGAACTCGGGGAACAAGGACAGCACTGGGTCAACACTTACTCAGCACAGGCCAGGAGGAAAGTTTAAGATTTGAGATGACCAAGGTTACTGTGAGCTGTATCAGAGTCACCATTCGAGTCCAAAAATGTGGGTCTAGTCTCAGAGACTAACTTGCCAAGTTACCTTCCGACTTTTACTGCCTCAGTTCTCAGGCTGTCAAATGCAAATACTGGTTAAATTGTGAATAGTCTACGTGCACCTGTGTGAAACTGACAGAAGCAGGATTTCCTAAAGTGGATTCCAGAGACTTCAAGAAGGACAGCAGAGTTAGATCATTTGGAGGCATGTCACATATTGAGCCCCAGAACTGACAGAGTAACAATGCACATTAGCACACTGAAGAGTCTGGTAAGTCCTGGAGGCGGGTATCACTATTTGATTATCCCAAACCCCTTCTCTCCCCCTTCTGTCCCACAGGGGATGCCGTGTGGTCAGATGAGATTTACATTGCCAGCCTCTTTTGCAGCTAGGAATGGGAATTTGACATAGCTCTGGCCAAGGAGATGTGAAGAGACATCATTCATGGGACCGACTCAGACAATTAATAGGATTTCTGTCCTTTGACCTTCTCCCTCTTCCTTGCTGGGATGGAAATATGACGGCTGTAGCTTCAGTAGCCATCTTGAGAACATGAGGACAAGGATCCGCAGAAGGAAAGCTGTGAGAACTTGGATCGGCATAGCCTGGCCACATGCAGATGGGTACTCATGAGAAGAAACAAATGCCTAATTTGCTTTAGGCCTCCCTGCTCCTGGGTTTCTGTAACCAGCAGCCAAATGCAACTCCTAACTGACTCTTCCTTTTGAAGCCGGCACGCACAAAACGTTGGGATATGCTGTGGGGAACAGTTCACGTGCACACCACAGCTCCTTAAACATCTTCACAGGACTCTTTTGTTTTCCCAGAGGGCCGCACTTTTGATACTGTTTGAAAAATCAGTCTGTCTCATAACTACAGGGGAGTTGTAAGAGAACAGAGACCCAGTATTAGCCACAGGATACATACTCCCTTCTAGAATACCACCACCATTTATTTTCTTATGAAGTACGGCAAAGCTGGCCGAAATCTCTCCAAACCTACACAGTTCAAGGGGAACAGAATCATCTTATCAAAATTAATTGCTAAATATGTAATGCAAAGGGAATTCAGCATCAAAGATTATAGCCCTTGTATACAATTTTATGACACCAATAACAGCAATTCTTTGTTCCAAGAGATATAAAAATAGGATAGAGAGGACAAAGTCGAGTTGCCGGCACTGGAAATCTTCAAAGTAGGATCACCTGTACTTGTGTGATTTTTGCCTTAGGATACAATTAGTTCAACAAAAGAAAAGCTAAAATCTTGAATTCAAAATCTCCCTTGGGAAAATTCAGCCAGTCACTCAAATCAAATTATTACCAGATCCTAACCAAAATGAGCAGTAAGGCCTCCCGAAAAAGCAATGCTAGTCTGGGAGCTCATGAAACATGGTAAAAGCTTTCAATGGTTCAGATTTGGGGAGACCATTTGGTCATGCAGATAGATGTATGGCATTGTGTTCCTACATGTCTCCCGAGTCTGGTTTGCTGCACGTGCTACCTCCTATGTGGATGTGGTTTCACAGGCCACATCCCTGGGCCTGGGCAGGGACTCACTTGAAGTTGGAGATTGTTCCGAGTGTCACTCACCCAGAGCAGACTCTCAGACAACAAACAGAACAGGTCCTACATTCACGTTTTTGAGCTGGGACCTGGAGGAGTCCAAATGTACAGGCATGTGCTCATGGGGTGGAGGGCTGAGGGACCCCTGCCACATGTCAGCAGAGTGCACGGCAGGCTCCGGTCGCACGGCTGGCCATGGTGGTGCCGCTAGCCTACTGCGGCCTACAAGCTCCAGTCAGTGGGAAGAGGAGAAATGTGACTGGTGCCTGGCCCATAAAGCTCACCCGCCTGGAGTCCTGCCCTCACCCGCATTTGCTAATGGGGACTGTGAGTACTAAAGGAGGGTGGGCCTCTAAGAAAAAGGGGCCTGAGTCCTTGACTAGTACAGGGAAGTTGCCTGATTATTAGTCGACCAACCAAAAGCATAGCACATTGTATTGGAGTGAGGAAAAAGCAGCTAGAATAAAATTTCTCATTCGTTCAAAATTCTCCAGGACACCTGCTCTTGCTCCAATCTAGGATGCTGCAGCTTTGTGCCTCTGCCACCTTGGCAAAGGCCTCCTCAGTCACAGAGGCCAGAGAAGACAGCAGGTAGAGAAGGAGTCCCGGTGTGGGTCGCATCCCTCCCCACACTGCACCCGGAGTTGGCGACACGGCCCCACCTGACTGCAAGGGGCTGGGGGTAAAGAAAGCCCGTGGGACATCTGGAGAGCGGTGCTGTCTCTGCCAGATTCACAGGGAGCGGGAGGAGAAGGAGGACTGAGCAGCGCCCGAGGCGGGCAGGAACACGCGGGCTGCAGGGAGCGGGGAGAGGCTGGGCCCTGCGAGCAGCGGCAGGTGCAGACGGATCACCTGGGGTGGCCGGGATCCGAGCAGAGCCGAGCCATGGGTAGGACTTTTCTATCCTAAAGGCCTAAAACCCAGGTTGGTGCTGGGGACACGACACAGATTAGCACCCTTAAAGAACCTTCTCCAGCCTGGCAGTTTGGAGGATGGCATTTGGGGTCATTGGACGAGGGTGAGGGCTGTCGGGATGGAGAGAACTTGGTGGCTGATGTGGGGAGGAGGGGATCCTGGCGCCAAGGTGGAGGGTCAGGGGCATGGACGGTGTGGTTAGAGTGACAGTGGCACTGTTCGGTGATATGGGGACTCCCTGGGGAGGATCAGGCTGGGGCACAGTGCCCGAGAGCAAAAGGAGTTCTGTGTCATAAAGTCACCTCTGGTGCTAGAGAACCGCTTACTCAAATAACAGGCTAAGTTCTGGCGGAAGTAAACGTTGCGCAGAAAAGTGACCGCAGAAGAGCAGTTTCTCCAATTTCTGTCACGTTCAGGGCATCGGAAAGGATTCCATCGGATGCTGTGTGTGTTGTAAGCAGTGAGGGCCGTGCCGCTTTCCTTCTCCCTGCCACCAAGCAGCGGTGGCCCCTCGCTGACCACACGGCCTCCCACCCAAACCGAAACCAACCCAGATTCCCAATCCCTGGCAAAGCGAAGCAACACAGCTGCCTCCTCGAGGGCGTCGAACCGCGGCCCCAAACCTAAGTGCACACCTCGGGAGCTTGAAACGTCACCGTGGGCCACAGGACTGCGTCTCAGCCTCTGGAATGCTGATTTGGTGCAGTGTATGGCCGGGGCTTCGTGACTTTTAAAGCTTCCCTAGTTACGATTTCAACATGCAGCCGAGGAAGAGCCCAGGCGAGGAAAGGAGTAGAGAACATAGACCACACCTCGCTTCTGCCACTTAGCAAAGATTTGTATTTACAGTCAATTACTCAATGATCTGGAATCCAACAGCGTGGCCTTGTGCTTGTCACAGGCCTGGCACATAGTAGGTCCCTACGCCGTAATTTGGGATCCAATAGCACCACTATGCCCTTTCATAGAATTAACTGTCTGTCAAAATGAGCATGTCTCCTCTTCCTGTTTCAATCCAGGCACATGCTGAGGACATGTGTTGAAATCTGCATTGCTAGTGTTCATTGCACACTCATATTCCATTGAACCAGAACATTTCACATATTGGCCATCAAATGTGGCCTGCCCTCCTAATTAATTTGTCCAGAGTAAATCAGCAATTCTATGTTTTTATCTTCTTTAAGTGCTTATTAGAACTAATAATATGATTTAGACTCAAACACTGAGATTAATGGATTTTCAGGAAGACACCGGCATAGAGGGTGGTTGGCAGCAGCCAGCGCCTTGCTGATGGAGGCACACGGCTGTCCCCGAGTCCCCAGGGGCTGATCAGCTCTGGTCTGCAGTCAGGCTGCAGTGTCACTGGCCTGTGAAATAATCATGACCACACAACTGCGCTGGGAAAGCGGGGTGATCACCCAGCAGGGTGTGGAGGTGAAGAAGATGGCGCAGTTATTAGAGCTATTAAATTGCTGTTTTATAACCTGGGGAAATGCTTTATAATTACCAGTAGGTCATTTGCATGTTACTTGCCTAAATAGAGCCGGTAGACACCCAGCTGCACTGTCGGGCTGGTCCAAAGGGCTCATGAGCACAGAGAGGCCACGATAAAAAGACGCCGCCACAGCCACATCCAGCCCTGCTCCACGGCCTGTGCGAGACTAGTGCCCGGCAGGGTCAGCCCCTCGAACGCTGTGTCCCTGCAGTCAGCAGGCGGCGTTCATAGGCGCTGGACATGGTGCCCAATGAAGGATGTGCCTTGAAATCAGACCCAGCGCCCTCCCTTTCCTCAAACTGCTGTTTGGATTCCAGAGTGTGTGGGAGGGGAGGATTTGCTTTGTTCACGATGAATCATTAAGTCGTTGTTTCCTCTGACTTTGGTTGACAAGAATGATAACAACAGTATTAACAGCTCCATTTAGTGACTGTTTCTCATGTACCAGGGATCGCGCTGCTGTTGCCCAGCATTATCTCATGGACTCCGCACACAAGCCCATGGGGCTTACATGTTATCATTACCAGTCCCGCTTTTTACATGAAGGAGCTGAGGCTTACATGCTGTTGGGGGGGAATTGGCTGCCCATATTGAACAAGCAGTGTCTTCAAAATATTTCTGCCACATTTTTTAAAAAACAAGAGGATTGGCCGGGCGCGGTGGCTCACACCTGTAATCCTAGCTCTCTGGGAGGCCGAGG
>NW_012148431.1:0-300 GCF_000956105.1 Propithecus coquereli
CTCATTGTTTCTAGGCTTTTTCAGTAAATAGAGCAAACAAGTATGTACTCTTTTAAAAAGAGAAAATACATCATGAAGTAATACCGGTATTCCCATTCAAAAATATTATATTGCAGGAACTTTACTTCTTTTGTTTGTATCTTTTTACTCTTACATTAAAAATATTGGTTCCTAATTACATTAAATACTTACTTGTTTTAGCCTATAATTTTTAAAATAGTGATGCTAATATTATTACAAAAATACAATTACTGAATATGGCTTAAAATTTATTAATGGTTCTTGTTGTTTTTAGGGTAT
>NW_012148431.1:1851-2151 GCF_000956105.1 Propithecus coquereli
CTCATTGTTTCTAGGCTTTTTCAGTAAATAGAGCAAACAAGTATGTACTCTTTTAAAAAGAGAAAATACATCATGAAGTAATACCGGTATTCCCACTCAAAAATATTATATTGCAGGAACTTTACTTCTTTTGTTTGTATCTTTTTACTCTTACATTAAAAATATTGGTTCCTAATTAAATTAAATACTTACTTGTTTTAGCCTGTAATTTTTAAAATAGTGATGCTAATATTATTACAAAAATACAATTACTGAATATGGCTTAAAATTTATTAATGGTTCTTGTTGTTTTTAGGGTAT
>NW_012148431.1:12441-12774 GCF_000956105.1 Propithecus coquereli
ATCAAAGATAGTATTCTATTCCAACTCTGCAACTAAGCTTACTCCTTAGGTTCTTTGAGAAGTTACTCACACCCCAAATTTATAAAACATACTGAAATAGAACTTCCATGATTGAATTTATTTACTAATTTAACAATGTATATGCAATGCCAAATTTTCATTTTAGGACCAAACCTTATTTTATTTTTCAGAAAGAGATGGGGAGATTGAGAATAAGGCCCTTAAAAATTAAATATAGTAATTGATGGAATGGTCTTCAGCAAGCCCACCCAATGGCTTGTTATACTCTAAATATAACTTGTCATCTTGTGACAAAATCCAATTTTGAGAATA
>NW_012148431.1:12824-13764 GCF_000956105.1 Propithecus coquereli
TATAACATAACTACATTTATTTAAGAATGTATTCCAATATCAAATGGCAAATTTCAGCAATGCTAAAACCACAATTTCTTTTGCACCAGCCTAATATAACTTCATGGCTTGCCCTCTTACTTCCTTTATGTTTCTGCTGAAAGGTCACCTTTCCAGAGGCTTCTACTCTTCAACTTTCTCTCCCCCAATTCTGCCTTATCTTGCTTCATAGCGTGTATCTGATACAGACCTGTTATCTATCTCGTGGTTTATGTCCTTATTGTCACTCTCCTTTATGCAGAATGTGGATTCCATGGGGGTCAGGGCTTCGTCTAGTCATAGCTATATTCCCATAATGTAGAAAAGTAGTAGGAGCTCCACAAATACTTGCTGAATGAGTTTCACTGAATGAGTATAATTTATTGGAGCCTTAAGGAATATAAATTAGTGTTCAAAATGAATATAAAAATTATTTTAGGCTGGGCATGGTGGCTCATGCCTATAATCCTAGTACTTTGGGAGGCTGAGGTGGGAGGATCACTTGAGGCTAGGAGTTTGAGACCAGCCTGGGTAACACAGAAAGACCCCATCTCTATCAAAAATAGATAAATTAGCTGAGTGTGGTGGCACATGCCTGTAGTCCCAGCTACTTGGGAGGCTTAGGTAGGAGGATTGCTTGAGACTAGGAGTTTGAGGTTGCAATGAACTGTTATCACACCACTGCACTCTAGCCTGGGTGACCCTGTATATTTTAAATTATGTGATACTAAGTCTATGTCCTATAAGAATTATGGAAAAATCAATGTTGGCTTGAATCATTAACAAATGGCTTCTAGAGGAAATAGGGATTGAATGATGAGTTGTATTTGGATACGTGGCAGAGAGGGAAAAAGAGAGGACATTTTGAGGTTGAAAATAAAGACAAAGGCACAGAGGTGCATGGGCATTGTTGTAAATATCA
>NW_012148431.1:20150-20584 GCF_000956105.1 Propithecus coquereli
CAGAGAAACCTTTTTTTCACTTTTTGTTTAAATGTGTATGTGCACTCTTTTATGACACACATACATTTTCACAAATTGGAATCATGCTGGCTATATTGTTTTGTATTTGCCTTTAAGATATAAAGGCAAATATAAATATATTTTTAATACTTGCCCCTGACATGAAGCATTCTAATATACCTTTTCATGATATTCAGATTGCCTGGAAAAGTCAGGAAAACACCTGGAAAGGTTTTGGGGTCAAGTAAAGATTGTGCTCCATTTAGAACAAATTTTGGGGCTGAGGGGAGAGAGCCCATGGGGTGATTGAAGAGAAATAGTTGTTGAATGAACGAAGGCGAAGGTGGGGACACGGCAGAGAGAGGAGGGTGATAGGACAGCCAGGGCAGCACTGGGAGGCAGCAGGTGCATTTTCAGATGCAAACAGATGTATT
>NW_012148431.1:20634-21396 GCF_000956105.1 Propithecus coquereli
TTGAAGAGTATGTATTAGATATTTAATAGTATTGTCTCTGTTTAATTGATGAGCGAATAAAATAATTCCAGTGAATCAAGGAGTTACTTTTTTTTCCCCTCTTAAGAAACTATTGTGTATTAGATTAACCATATCTTTCAATCATATACACATTGGCTCTTGCTAGGGAGAACTGGCTTCAGGCTCATTCTCTATGGCACGAATGATTTCATCGTGTGACTAAAAGATTGTTTCCCCAAAACCACCTCAGAAATGTGCACGTGTTAGGATGAATATTTCTTTCAGAACATGCTAATGAACTATAGTAAAATAGGCAGATTGTCACTTACGACTGAGTGACATTTTTGTGGTTCTGGCTACCTTGATCATCCTTGGTAGGAAGACTACAAACAGTAAAGAGCCAAAAGAAAAAACACATTTAGTTCTTTGTAACCAAAAATATAAGTTGGGAAATTATATACATACATGTGACAGAAAATTTTGCAAGTAAGCCTGGATAAATGATATATGAAATTTCTTTTGCATTTCACCTGGAAACAAGAATACTCTCGAGTGCATTTTAGTTGGGGTCATCTGAATAGGTTGCTTTATTTCCTTCCCTTTCCATAAGAGGTTGTAACTCTGCTAAAAAAAAAAAAAAGGATAATTCCATTGTAAATTTAGAATTAAACTTCTCTTGCATTTCACCCAGAAACAAGAACACTCTCTAATGCATTTTAGTTGGGGTCATCTGAATAGGTTGCTTTATTTCCTTCCCTTTGC
>NW_012148432.1:0-905 GCF_000956105.1 Propithecus coquereli
TATTCAGCAGTTTACAATTAAGAACTGCTGGGTTATAAAATTATTATGGATGTTTAAGATACAATAGAGTCCCTTTTGGTTTTTAAACAAGTTTACTCTTATTCTAAAGTAAAAGAATTTCTTTATTGAAGAAAGAACAGTGATCTTGGTCAAATTCTTAATTTACAGTGATTAAAAGGTTACACATTGTTAAAGAATAAAACCTGCGACAAGTTAAGTTTAACAGAATTTAATTGAGTAGAAAAATGGTTCATGAGCCGGTTTGTACTCTGGACCAAAAGTGGTTAAGAAGGCTCAGTCCCCCAACACGTGCAGACAACAATTACAGGCAGAGAAATGGAAACGATACATATAAATAGCCTGACTGGCTGTGGTTCCCGTGTTTGCCTTACTTGGACATGTTTTGACAGCTTTCAGCCTATGACTGGCTACAGGTTCAGCAACTAGGATTGAACAAGAATGAGCCACAATAAGTCCACACTTAACATCTTCAATAGGTTCTCAGAAACTTCTGCTTTAAGCGGAAGGACATACAGTAGGCCCTCAGATAAGGCAATTCTGTTCAACATCATTTCATTATAACCTTAATGAGAAAAAAAGAGCGGTTTCATTAAAATGTTTTGCTTAAAGTTGTGGTGTCTGAGAACTTATCAAAGACTTTAAGTGAGAACCTATTATACTCATTACAAGAGTGTACTCTCGTTATACTCAGTTTGGTTAGGTTGCAGTTCATTTACACTTTGTTATGTTACAGATCGCTGTGTATGAAGGTGGCTCTAGGCCAAACTTCATTCCGTTGAACAACATGTATGAATAAATTTACAACTGTAATGTTAATACACCTTGATAAGCTATATAATAATTATTGGATTACATTATACATGTGTGATAATTAAATATGATAA
>NW_012148432.1:955-2317 GCF_000956105.1 Propithecus coquereli
GAAAGAGATATTTCATTAATATCTAAAGAAAATGTAAAGCACACAAGAAATAAAACTGGCAATGCATACCAAAATCTTTAATATGTTCTTATTTTTTGAACTAATAGTCTTCTGGAAATGTATCATAATAAAATAATATTAAATAATTTATCAAAAATCATACAACCATGTTCATTTTGACCTTAGTTAAAATTTAATGGAAGCAATCTCAATGACAGAAAAGGAAATGATTTAGTAAAGTTTTCACATCCATATGATGTGAAATATCATGTTATTTAAGAAGAGTTTGCTAAGAAAAGGGTAATATGAATTTGTAATGTAAAAATTAAAAATAAAGCAATGAATAGGGTAACATACAATGGAGGGAAAAGAAAGATTCAAAATGTAAATAGTCACTTCTTTTTCTGTGGAAAAATGTGAAGAACATTTAATTTTATTTTTAGAAAAGTTAGTAAAATTTTGATAGTGTAGGTATTTGATGTTTTTTAACAAAACAATGTAAATAGTCAAAGAAAATTTAAAGCTATTCAAATAAAACCTTGGTTTAAGTATTCCCAAACAGATTTTAAGAGTGCAGTATATAATTTTCTTTAACCCAAAATTATGTTATTGGTAAAAATTAGTATATAGTTTGTGATAAAATGAAATGGAAGAAGAAAAATTTTAAGTTTACATGAGAAATGTACTGGTATTACTGTGTAGGATCAGATAAGTACATGGAAATGAGCCAACCACTAACTAAAACAGAGTATTTCAAGGCAATTTACTTTATTCAGAAATATTAATAGAAGGCCTACTATGTAATAGGCACTTTTGTAGGCACTGGGGCATCAGCAAACAAGACAGGGAAGACTCACTACCCATTTGGAGCTAACACTTCAGCAGAGAGAGAGAGAGACAAAAAAAGCAATAAGTATTTATATGGTAATGAATATTCTAATAAAATATAGTAGGAAAAATGGGGTAGAAAGTGCTGAATGAGGGTGGGATTTTAGAGTTGATTTTAAATAAGATTGCAAAGAAAGCCTCCATGAACAGACATTTCGGTCAGGAGTGGAAAGTGATGAGAAGTGAGTCTCATGGATATCTGGAGAAGAGGTATTCTAGAAAGAAGGGCTAGCTGCAAAGGCATTGAGAAGGGAATTGTCTGGCATGCTGAAATATACGGGTGGGATCGGTGAAGCTTGGAGAGCAAATAAGAGATTTGAGGAGGAAGAGATCAAGACCAACCTGAGGAAGAGTGGAAGAGTGAGACTGGATCTCTAAGAAAAATAGAAAAAACTAGCCAGGCATGGTGGCTGGTGCCTGTATTTCCAGCTACTTGGGAGGCTGAGGCAGGAGGATCGCTTGAACCCAGGAGTT
>NW_012148432.1:8903-9214 GCF_000956105.1 Propithecus coquereli
CTAAGGTGGGATCACACATTTAGAAACTCTTCATTGATTTAGGAAAGTAAACGAGCCAGAAAGTAGAGGCACAAGCCTAATCATAAACATCAGTGGTTCGCAAATTTATCAGATCCATCATTCCATTTACCGTGAAAAAATTGCAGCTCCTTTTCACTCTCTTGAAATAAATTTCATATAAAAAGAAACATGTGCACATATAATTTTTAAAACTTCAATATAATGTGCTATCTTTAAATGGCTGTGTCCACTAGCTCCCCACTGCATGGTTAAGTCCTGAATCTGGGAGAAGCATTTGCAAAGAAAACCTG
>NW_012148432.1:10172-10810 GCF_000956105.1 Propithecus coquereli
ATTTTATATATTTCTTCATGAATCAGTTTGGTCATTTGTCTTTCAAAAGTTTTGAGAAGAATGAAACTGGACCCATATCTCTCACCATATACAAAAATTAACACAAGATGAATCAAAGATTTAAATGTAAGATCTAAAACTATAACAATTCTAGAAGAAAATCTGGGAAAAATTCTTCTGGACGTTGGCCTAGGCAAATAATTTATGACTAAGACCTCAAAAGCAAATACGAGAAAAACAAAAATAGACAAATGGGACTTAAACTAAAAGGCTTCTACCCAGCAAAAGAAATAATTAACAGAGTAAATAGACAACCTATAGAATGAAAGAAAATATTCATAAACTGTGCATCTGACAAAGGCCTAATATCCATAAGCTACAAAGAACTCAAACAACTCAACAAGAAATAAAACAAATAATCCCATTAAAAAGTAGGCAAAGGGAATGAATAGTCATTTTCCAAAGAAGACGTACAAATAACCAACAAACTTATGAAAAAATGCTCAACATCGCTAATCATCAGAGAAATGCAAATTAAAACCACGATGAGATTTCAACTTATACCAGTAAGAATGACCATTATTAAAATGCCAAAAACATTAGATGTTGGTAAGGATGCAGAGAAAAGGGAACATTTA
>NW_012148432.1:15176-15495 GCF_000956105.1 Propithecus coquereli
TCACTTTGCAGGAGACATTTGAGATTACATCCATGCTGTTGCATCCATTACTAGTTTGGTCTCCTTTGGTGCTGTGTACCACAGTTTGTCTACCCAGTCCCCAAGAACCATTTTATTTTAGCGAATTGATCAAATTCTACCACCAAAATCATGTTGTGATTGTAAAGAGTCATACCAAAATGATTTCCAGGTATTTCATCTCAGCTCCTAATATATAAGTATTTCTGGCTATTAAATCATACGATTTCCAGTTGCAACTCTGTTGTGTGTTTTCTTTCTTTATAAATATAGATTATCCAGTTTTATTAAAGGCTCAAGA
>NW_012148432.1:18686-19348 GCF_000956105.1 Propithecus coquereli
CATTTTATCAAGTAGATTTTCCTTAACCATTCTACCTTTTATTTTTATTTTTATTTTTATTTCAGGATATTATGAGGGTACACATATTTTGGTTACATTTTATGTCTTTGCCTCACCCAAGCGAGGATTAGAGGCTTGCCCTTCCCTTCTACAATGCTCACCCTGTCCATTAGTTGTGAGTTTACCCCCTCTCCCAACCCCCTAATCCCTGGAGAACATCTTAAAGTGACATTCCTCCCTTTCTACCCAGGAATTCACTACCCTCTTTATTATTTCTCTTAATAACCATGAGACACACAATATATCCTACTTTTTAAAATCAACTCAATGTATCGTGAGCTCTATGAGCGCAGTTTGTCTTTTGGTTCAAAGTTATATATAGCCTTAGCACCTACATTAATGTCTGATATGTAGACAGTACTGAAAAATATTAGTTGAGTCAATTAATAGTTAAATATAATTTATAAGTTAGAAAAATGTGAATATTTTAGTGCAATAAATATGTGATAGTTTAATTATTTAAAATGTTTACTGGAAAGAAAAAAATTCTAAAGGGTGCATTTTATCAAAAAAGAAATCAAATTTGGAATATAGAAGTGTGATTTAAGAAGTGTTGGTGAGTGAAAAAATCAGTGAACCTATTGGTGAACTTAAATAATCAT
>NW_012148433.1:0-2448 GCF_000956105.1 Propithecus coquereli
TAAATATTAGCTGTATTAATTATAACTGTTTTAAAGCTGAGCCACTTTGTTGTCCACCTCAGCACAGAGTCACTTTAAAAAGAAATCCATGCAAATACCTGGAAAAGACATGGAGGGTTGTAACCAAACGTGGATTGCAAAGATAAATATTTCATGACATAGAAGACAATTTCAAAAATATCTCTTAGGAGTTTATTTCCCCATGGCCTTAATCATCTTGAAAGTTGATTTTTCAGAATCTCTCTTCTGTGGCTTTCCCCAGATTCCAAGTAACTTCTAGTCCTCCAAACATGCACCATTGTTAGTTATGCTGTTCATTTACTCTCGTTTCATACTCTTCACCAACATCTCCTTCCCTAAGCTGGGCTGCCTACACTTGAACCATTCTTTTTTCCTATGTATATGGTCTGCCGAGAGGGATTATCTCTTTCCTCTTCTGAAAAGATATTTTTACTAAGCATATGTTGAAATAATTCCAGAGACTATTCCAGTAAAATTAATTTCAGTTAAAATATTTTAGCCCAATCACAAAATTAAATAATATGTTTACAACTGGAGGAGATTTTAAGAATCAGCATTATTTAAAAGTTAAACCTCAGAACTCAGAGACTCACATCTGTGTAGGCTCAGACAGAGTAATTGTCACCTTTGCTGTCATCTTTTTGGCTGCCTGAGACTGCTGCTGAGTGGTGTGTCCTGCACTGCCAGGCAGCGTGCCCCAGTCCTGTCAGAAGTCTGTAGCATTCCTGGTGTTCCTATCCACTGAGCCCAGCTAACCCAGCAGAGACCCTGGCTACTGTCTACTAGCTTGTGTGCATTGGCCAGATTGTTCTCCCAAAGATTCCCTTCTGGGGCACTGCATCTTGGCAGAGCCTGGATCTCCACCAATATACCAAACCCACCCAGCTTCAGTGTCTCCAATCTTGCTATTTTCCACTCTTAATTAACCACAGTCACCTCTGCCCTAAAATCACCCAGTAAACGTCCTCCGATGGCCCGAAACCTAATTGTTTATGCCTTGGAGGTGATGGTGGTTGGGAGGGTAGTCAGGAGGTTATGGTTTTCTAATTCTTGTCTTTGGAAACATAGTGCTGACTTTTGCCCTTTATTTGTTGGTGTTGTGCTTAACAACCTTTTCTCTTTTTTTTTTCCTTCCTTATTTCCTTCCTTCTTTCCTTTCTTCTTTCCTTCCTTCCATCCCTCCTTCCTTCCTTCCCTCCCCTGCTTTCTTCCTTCTTTCCCTCCTTCTTGCATACTTTTTTCATATGTAAATTATTATTATGTTCCATATTATGTGGTTAAATATGACATTCTTCACTTCAGCTCCTCAGGGGGCTAAAAACATCTCACTACTGTGCACGATATGTAATTTCTACTCTTCTTGATATTGTGAGGAATAAACATAAATCTATAGTTATAATCCATATCTTGAAATAAGTTAACATTGTGTTAGTTTATATACAATGTTCTCATTCTTCATTTTTCTAATAACATTGGAAAATCTTTTATTTGTCTAGCATCTGAACCCAACTTTACCAATTTGGAATATTACCAAATGGATAACAACCATTAGCTCAGTATTCAGCACCTAGTTGTAGGAACTATCTTCTCTTTCTCTCTCTTTCTCCACACTTATGTATAAACCATGTCAATTTAATACATACACATCAAATATATATGTATAAATCATATATAAATTATATGTAAATTAATGAATAATAGTAAAATTATTTTAAAAATGACTGTCTTAGTCTATTTGTGTTGCTATAAAGGAGTAGCTGAGGCTGGGTAATGGATGAAGAAAAGAAGTTTATTTGGCTCATGGTTCTTCAGGCTATACAAGAGCATGGAGCTATCATCAGAATTTTGGAAGGGCCTCAGACTGCTTCCATTCATGGTGGAAAAGGAAGTGGAGCCAACATGTACAGAGATACAGATCACATGGTGATAGAGAGGAAGTGGGGGGCAGGGAGGGGGGAGAGAGAGAGGACAGGGAGATGCCAGGCTTTTTTTAAGAACCAACTCTCAAGGGAACTAATAGAGTGAGGACTGATTCAGTACCTCAAGGATGGCACCAAGCTGCTCACGAGGGATCAGCCACCTGACCCCCAAACACCTGCCATTAGTCCCCATCTCCAACACTGGGGATCAAATTTCAACATGAGACCTAAAGGGGACAAACATCCAAACTATAGCAATGACCTACTCAAATACATCTAGTTTTAATTTATTGATCGTTCTGGTTAATTTAAAAATACATTGTTTATAAACAATGTATTCTTGCAGAATAAATGCCTCATTTCCTGTGTAATCGATTTTAACTATATTATTAATATCATGACATTTAGGTGAATTTTCATATGATGTCACTATTTTATTATATAATTTTTAGTTATCTTCCCCCTATTGACTTGTGAATAATCTCCTTTTGAAATAATAAGATTTAAT
>NW_012148433.1:3978-4318 GCF_000956105.1 Propithecus coquereli
TGGTGGCTCACGCCTGTAATCCCAGGACTTTGGGAGGTGGGAGGATTGCTTGAGGCCAGGAATTTGAAACAAGCCTGGACAACACAGAAGACACCGTCTCTACACAAAATAATTTAAAAAATTAGCCAGGTGTGGTGGTGTGTGCCTATCGCTCCAGCTACTGGTGAGGCCGAGGTGGGACTACCACCTGAGCCCAGGGGAGTTCAGGCTGCAGTGAGCTATGATTGTGCCACTGCACTCCGGCCTGGGTGACAGAGCGAGACCCAGTTTCTAATAAAATTAGAAAGAAATTAATAGGACAACTAAAAATACATAGAAAAAATTAGCCGGGCATGGTGGC
>NW_012148433.1:7183-7788 GCF_000956105.1 Propithecus coquereli
GTTACACAAGGTGGCTCCGTTGAGCAATGGATAGCGCATTGGACTTCTAGGTTGATATAGTTACACAAACATTGCTGTATATTCCATTTTATGGATATGCCACAATTGATGTGCCTAGTATTTTGATATTAGGCATTTAATGTTTCAATATTTTATTATTATAAGCAATTTCTCACTGTTCTCAGCAACATCTTTTGGTACTTGTCTGATTACTTCCTTAAGAGAAATCTCAGAAATAAAATTTCTAGTTTCAGATGTACAATATTAAATTGATTTTCAGAAAAAATTGTGCTATTTTATAGTCCTCTAGTAATTTTATGAGTGTCTTTCTTCCCACATCCTTGTACAAAAATGTATTTTATACATGTTATCAGTTCTTTATATTTTCTAGTTGGATATATAGGAAATAATGTTCATGCTTTAATTTTTATTTTTGGCATAATAAATCAAAATCTTACTAATCCTATGATCTATCCTCAACAACCAAAAAATGTTCTCAATAGATTTTTGTGTAATCCATTTTGTTTTCTTTCCATTGTAGGTAAGAATAAATTGTAACTTTAAAATTTTTCATTTGCTTTGTAAACAGATAAAAATCAACTTAT
>NW_012148433.1:9633-10080 GCF_000956105.1 Propithecus coquereli
GTTAGTTTTACCTTGCAAAGAAATATTCAACTCATTTTGATTTGACATAATATCACACAGAAATGCTGGATTCCTATACAAGTTTTCTTTCAGTAATTCACATTGCTGATTCTGTTCTTCATAAAATTTAACTATCTGTTCTAGCGGAGATAAAATTTTGGCTAACACCTGTTCCTATGATAGCCAATGCACTTTAGAATGATATGGCAAATCCACATGGAATATCTCATTGTTCAACTTTAGTATGTTATGAAACTGATGATGCCATGCTGCATTTGCAGTAATATAGTTAACAATACTTACAACTTGTTGCAAAGTGTCACTTAAAATAGTAGCTTTAGCACAGAGATTTTGCTGCTGCAAGATACAATGAAAAGAAATGAGAGCATCTGGATCTATTAATACTTTTTTTATCTGTGCAATAAACCCTTCATGTTTTCCTATAAT
>NW_012148433.1:10130-10472 GCF_000956105.1 Propithecus coquereli
AAATTTGTGAATATTTAAAATGTGGCTGCGAATGAATACCATAGGAAATCCTAATTTGAAGATTTAATAATTTAAACTTGAGTAACTTCTGATATGAAAGTACCATAGGTACCATTCGATCAGGCTGTATCAGATCATAGGGCACTCCCTAGTGGATAAAAGGTTAAAGAGATGAGAAACAGAGAAAAAGTACAGAAAATAAAACTTCATTCTGAACTATAATTTGGTGCACGAGTGAAGCAAATTAAAATGGTGGTCACTTTTTTAAAAAATGGTACTTTGCCATTCCCTAAGGAGATACATGAGACAGAATTGTTTGGGTATCTAAATCACACTACTGTA
>NW_012148433.1:12145-13264 GCF_000956105.1 Propithecus coquereli
TATAATTATGTTTGTCCAGGATCCTTAGTCTCTTTTGGTCATTTAAAATAAACATTACGGTGCTATAAAATCTTGTAACAGCTTAGACAATTTCAATGACTTCGAAGGAAATCAATTCAGACATTGCCGAATTTTACCCAATGGAAAAATAGTCTTTTAATGTTTAATTGTATACCAAACACAAATCAAGCAGAAAAAAAAAAGAGCAGGAATTACATTGGCTAATTTTTTTTAAAAGGACACACACAAAAAAATAACTTCATGGTAGGTTTTCCATCTGTCTGAATGACAAAAAAGCCACCACCTGGCTTCCATATAGATCATTGCTCTCTGTAAATGTCATAATTTTCATTTCAAATCCCCCCTTCAGCTGTCTATTTTCAAGCCACAAAATAATAAATTACCTCATACCATGGTCAGAATAAATTCCCTATCTGTGTGATACTGACTGGGGAAAGCCAGGAAGAAACAATAGTGGTGCATTGATTGCATCCCAGCCCATTGTATCTGTGACAGGAAAGAGCTGGAGGGTGAAGTAGTAACATTTGCTTTATAGCCATGTTTAAGATACAGTGATAAAAAGCCTGCTGCAACAGTAACTAAAGCTACTAATGCTGTTAATGCTACCACTGTTTTTGAAATAGTGCACGCCTACTTCTGTGACAAGCTCATCACAGAAACTGGAAAGGTGACCAGTCTTGACCTATCCTGAACTTAGCCAATAGGTTTGCCCATCAGGTGTATGTATGTTGCAAAATACCTAATTTTTTTAGCATTGGATTCCTCAAATAGAAAGAAATAGTAATACTTGCCTTTCTCACTACATAAAGTTATTTTAGAAATCAAATGAAATGAAAGAAAAATGGGCATTGGAGCAATCAATGCAGAACTGATGACAAATAGAAGATGACTGAAGGCGAGTTCAAAGAGAGGAAGAGAGGAGAGATGCCGTGGACATGATCAACCCCAAGCCTCCAACATTATCCTCAAACTGGGCTGTGCACTTTTCCTCTTTAATTCTGAAAGGAAAAAACATATAGGACACTCTACAGACACTCATGAACTCATCATGATCAATGTTAACACTTAATCACATTTACTTTGGAATAATTCTATAAA
>NW_012148434.1:0-364 GCF_000956105.1 Propithecus coquereli
ATGGTGTATTTATTTAACAAAATAGTATATTTTGATAAGAATGAATGAACTATAAACAACAGCATGGATAAACCTTATAAATAAACCTTGGGGAAGGAAGCCAGATACAAAATACATACTATATGATTCCATTTATGTAAATATTAAACAGACAAAGTTAATTTTTGTTTTAGAAATCATGGTAGTGCCTGGAATGGTGCTTGATGGGGGCTTCTGGGGTGTTGTATATGTTCTGTTTTTTGATCTTCTTGAATATTAAAACAGTGTGTTGAGTTTGTAAATAGCCTCAGAGCTGTGTACATATGAATTTTTCCCTTTTCTGTAGATTTGATATAATTCAATGATATTTACCTAATAAGAGGTA
>NW_012148434.1:414-1242 GCF_000956105.1 Propithecus coquereli
AGAATACAATGTATCATCTTACCTATAGTCTCCAGGTTGTATAACAGATCTCTTAAACTTACTCTTTGTATCTAACTGTAAATATGTATCCTTGAAATTAATCGGCATTTCTTTTTTTTCTTATTTAAATTGACAAATATTGTATGTATCGTGTACAATATGTTTTAAGATATATATACATAGTGGAATGGCTAAATCTAGCTATTTAACAAATACATTATCTCACATAGTTATTTTTGTGATGAGAACACTTAACCTCCACTCTTTACCATTTTTTAAGAATACGATGTATCATCTTACCTATAGTCTCCAGGTTGTATAACAGATCTCTTAAACTTACTCTTTGTATCTAACTGTAAATATGTATCCTTGACCTATATCTCTCTAACCCCCTTCCCTCCTAACCAACCCCAGCCTTCCTTTGGTAACACCATTCTATTCTCTACTTCTATGAGATCAGCTTTTTCAGATTCCAAATATGAGTGAGTTGTGCAGTATTTGTCTTTCTGTATCTGGTTTATTTCACTTAATATAATGGCCTCCAGGTTTACTCATGTCTCAAATGACAGGATTTCCTCTTTTTAATGGCTGAATAGTATTTCATTGTGTATATATACCACATTTTCTTTATCCATCAATCCACTGATGGACACTTAGGTTGATTCCATATCTTGGCTGTTGTGAATAGTGCTACAGTGAACATGGAAGTGCAGATATCTTTACAGCGTATTGGTTTTGTTTTCTATGGATATATACCTAGTAGTGGGATTGCTAGATCATATGGTAGTACTATTTTAACTTTTTGAGGAACATCCATACTGTTTTTCA
>NW_012148434.1:6110-6690 GCF_000956105.1 Propithecus coquereli
TACAATTGATATATTTCAAGAAAATAGAGGAAAGAATGGGAATCTTCAGAAGACACCTACAATCTACAAAAAAAAAACCTGTCATATGGAATTTCTACACTAAAAAATATAATAGGTAAAATTAATATTTCATTAGAGCAGTTTATTAACAGATTAGAAATAGAAAAACAAAATAGAACATAAAAGAATTAGTAAATCAGGTGATAAAGCAGTAGAAAGTCTCCAGAGCAATGCACAGGGAGAAAAAGCATACAGAAAAAAGCATAGAAGTCATGTGAAATACATGTCTAACATACATTTAACTAAAGAAGCAATTGCTGAAAAGGTACTGGCTGAGAATTTCCCAGATGTGCTTAAAGATACCAAGCCATGAATTCAAGAACATGTACAGACCCCCACATAGTATAAATAGAAAGGAAACCACATTTAGGGGCATCATAATCAAACTACTGTAACACTAGAGTGAAATATTAAAAGGCAGCCCAAGGGAGAAAAATAATTTGAAAAAGTGCAACTACAGGGTCAAACAGTTTATGACTTTTAAGACTATGATACGAAGTCACAATCTCCTCTCCAGAAA
>NW_012148434.1:8265-9743 GCF_000956105.1 Propithecus coquereli
TGTTTGGATGACTATAGAAAATATTCATAGAATTTAAGTTAGTATAAATTTCATCTTTACTTGCATGACTGGAAAAAATTCAGTTATCCACAAATTACTTTCTTATAGAAATAAATTGAACAATGGCATTCCTTTCTTAAAAGGGCTATGATCAGAAATTGTAGAAATATCTTCCATTGAGAATATGACAGCTATAGAGTTACCTCATGGCTGACTTATTCCTTTGTCTTCCTGTGGTAAGTCCTGAAGCATATTCGTTCGCCTTCTTGGCAAGTTTATGCCAATTCTCAAGGTTACTTTGAGCCCCATAAAAAGTATTTCTAATAAAGCCTTTCCTTGCCTGAGATGAGCGGCACCTTGTTTTGTATTATTTGTTCACTAAACAAGTGAGTAGATGACATCAAACAAGTGTCAGAGCAATTTCATATGACTACAACCTCACCCCATGCCATGAAAAAGAATGTGAATTAACTTTTGTTGCTTTGAATTTTTTCATTCATATGCTCTTTCATAGAATCATAGATAAGTAGAGTCAGAAGGAAATTCTAACTTAGTGGTTTTGGAGTCCAGTTCCTTTTTCAGAATTCAAGCTTGTGTAGAGGCCCAATTCATAAAATGGTATAAACAGAGGTTCTCCATTGATTAAGAGGCCACTGAGTAGCCCCTACAATTCACTTGCTTCATTTCCTCTTTGTCCACGGGAGTTGTTGAGCAGCTCAACAAAACACAAGAGGTCCTTAGAACAGATTGCAAATCAAGAATCTAATTCCAACCTCTTTGTGAATTACAAACATGTTGACAAAAACTTAAAAAAAAAAAATGAAGCAACTTGTCGCAAATGAAGATCACAGAACACAAAGCTTTCTACGCATTAGGTCTCAAAATATAAATTTCCACGGTAAATGTCATATTGATTAGTAAAAGAGTCAGACCTACAAATACAGGGTATTTTTCCCACCAAAATTACTGCTGTTACTTAATAGAATGCTTTTTTAAAAATTTGTCTGAAAATGTTCACAGGAAAGTAGAAGAGGAGAATGGTGTGAAAATAACACCCAAAAGCCTATGGATAGGCCAAGGAGCTTACAAAACATCTGGAGGAGATCTCAGTGTGGAGTCTTGAGAGGACTACAAAACATTCAGTACAAGTACCACTGCTGCACAGACCTGGTGGGCCTCTGGCTGCCACTAGAACCTCAAATGCTTCATTGTGTACATCATCCCAGAGTCCCAGAGGTGTTCATGAAGAACAAGAATTGCCAGAGGTATTTCCCAAGAACAAGAGCTCTGGTGAACTCTGGATTGGGTTGAAGGTATGCTGGATCTTCAGTGTGGAGGATCTATAATGTAGATTATAGTCGAAGAAATTATCAGGCATGGAACGCTCTAGAAGTTCTAGGACTCCTGGATGTTCTGATTGCTTGAAAGCCACATGTGTTGTGGCATACATTCTAGCTTTATATTATTTTAAATTTTTG
>NW_012148434.1:22928-23400 GCF_000956105.1 Propithecus coquereli
AGAATATAAACAAATGGCCAATAAACATATGAAAAAAATGCTCAATGTCACTAATCATCAAGGAAATGCAAATTAAAACCACAATGAGATATTCCCTTACTCCAGTCAGAATGGCTTTTATTAAAAAAAAATCCCAAAATAATAGATGCTGGCATGAATGCAGAGAGAATGGAAAACGTATACACTGTTGCTGGGGCTGTAAATTATTACAATCTTTATGGAAAACAATATGAAGAGTCCTCAAAAAACTAAAAGCCAACCTATCGTTTGACCCAGCAATCCCGCTACTGGTTATTTACCCAAAGGAAAAGAACTCATTTTATCAAAAAAGACACCTGCACTCGAACATTTATTGAAACACAATTCACAATTGTAAAATGTGGAATCAACCCAAATGCTCATCAATTCATGAGTAGATTAACAAAATGTGGTATATGTATACCACAGAGTACTACTGAGCCATAAAAAGGAT
>NW_012148434.1:24755-25310 GCF_000956105.1 Propithecus coquereli
CTCATGAAAATTAATTCAAGATGGATAAAGTACTTAAATGTAAGGCATGAAACCATAAGAATTCTAGAAGAAAATGTGGGGAAAACTCTTTTAGATATTGACCTAGGCAAAGAATTTATGAAGAAGACCCCAAAAGCAATTGCAACAACAACAAAAATAAATAAATGGTCTTGATTAAATTAAAAAGCTTCTGCACAACTAAAGAAATAATTAACAGAGCTAATTGGCAACATACAGAATGGGAGAAGATATTCACAAGCTATACTTCCAATAAAGAACTAATAATCAGAATCTACAAAGAACTCAAATAAATCAACAAGAAAAAAAATCAAACAACTGCATTAAAAAGTGGGCAAAAGACATGAACAGAAGTTTTCAAAAGAATATAAACAAATGGCCAATAAACATATGAAAAAAATGCTCAATGTCACTAATCATCAAGGAAATGCAAATTAAAACCACAATGAGACAACTGCCAGTTGTCCACAGAACAAATCTGTACTTGCCTAGGGAAAAAAACCTAGTTTGTTTAAAAAAAAATCCCAAAACAAAGAA
>NW_012148435.1:0-446 GCF_000956105.1 Propithecus coquereli
GATATTGTGAATAATGCTGCCATGAACACAGGTGTGCAAATATCTCTTTGAGATCCTACTTTCACTTCTTTTGGATATATACGAAGAAGTAGGATTGTTGGATCTTATGGAAATTCTATATTTAGTTTTTTGAGGAACTACCACACTCTTTTTCACAGTGGCTGTACCATTTTATTTAATATATTAATAACACATTCCCACTAACAGTGCACAAGAGTTCCAGTTTCTCTACATCATCTCCAATACTTGTTATTTTCTGTTTTTCTGATACTAGCCATCCTAATGTTGTGAGGTATCTACTATATAAATTTTAATAGTATGTTCATATGTGAATATATGTGAACATGTGCTTATATATGTACCAAACATTCCGGTAAAGAAACACAAGAACCTGGTAACAGAAGTTGCCTTCTAGGAAGAAACTGAGAAGTGATGGGGATGAAAGA
>NW_012148435.1:1762-2104 GCF_000956105.1 Propithecus coquereli
AAAATAGATTTAGATGGTGAACTACAAAGGCAGACCTAACTAGGTTTTTAAGCTTTGGGAGATAAAGTAAGTAGAGCTCATGTTAAAACGTATCTCTAAATCTTCATGTAATCTTTGCTGAGGCACAATTATAGAAAAGCAACATGCATTACTAAATAGTAGATTATTAAAGGAAACTAGAAAAATTCAAAAAAATAAGCAAGGCATAGAAAGAATGTTAACAGAAAAGAAAAGAAGACAGAAGATGTGTAGCATAAGTAATATGAGGAAGTGATAATACCAAACCAGGAATCTGTAGGTTAAGAGCCTACTTTCCAATTTCAATTTTATTAAATAGTAGCA
>NW_012148435.1:3331-3891 GCF_000956105.1 Propithecus coquereli
ATTAATTCAGTCTCTCCATAAATTCTTAACTAGATTTCATGGGACTGCAATCATATTGAAAGAAATGAGGGAGAGAGAGGGGGAGAGAGAGAAATAAGAAAGTGCTTATCTAAATTATGAGCAAGGAAACAGACTTTTCCCTAGAATCTCCAGAAAGGAATGCAGTCCTATGACATCTTGATTTTAGCACAGTGAGACCCATTTTGGACTTCTGACCTACCAAACTGTAAGACAATAAATTTGTGTTGTTTATGTCACTACATGTGGGATAATTTGTTACAGCAACAACTAAAAAAAAAATACGAATATAGAATTAAGTTTATTGTACAGGTTATTACTGGGATTCTATGTTGAATGCTGGGTTTAATCTGGAAAAAATCGAATGAGAGATTTGAGTTATAATATTGAGAAATTTGCCAGTAAGAATAAGAAAATGTATGCCACCAGCTTTAGTTGCACTAAAGTAAAGAATTAAAGTTCAAGATAGAATTTTGCTTCTCTTTTTCAAAAACCTAAGGCTAAAAACTATGGTCCTCATTAGTTCAAAGCTACAAGCTTTA
>NW_012148435.1:5981-7472 GCF_000956105.1 Propithecus coquereli
ACAAAAAAGACCCAGAATAGCCAAAGTCATCCCGAACAAAAAGAACGAAACTGAAGGAATTATGTTTCCTGACTTTATATTATACTACAGAGCTGTAGTATAATCAAAACATTGTGGTACTGGCAAAAAACAGACATATAGACCAATGGAACAGAATAGAGAACCCAGAAATAAATCCACACATCTGTAGTGAATTCATTTTTGACAAAGGTGCCAAGAACATATGCTGTGGAAAGGACAGTCTCTTTAATAACAGTGCTGGGAAAACTGGATATTCATATGCAAAAGAATGAAACTAAACCCCTATCTCTTGTCATATACAAAAACCTAATCAAAATGCATTAAAGACTTAAATCTAAGTCCTGAAACTATGAAACTACTAAAAGAAAACATCGGGGCAATGCTCTATGACATTGGTCTGGGCAAAGATTTCTTGAGTAATAACTCAAAACACCAGCAACCAAACCAAAAATAGACAAATGGGGTCACATCAAGCTAAAAAGCTTCTGTACAGCAAAGGAAACAATCAACAGAGTGGAGAGACAACCCACAAAATGGAAGAAAATATTTGGAAACTACCCATTGGACAAGGGATTAATATTATAACCAGAATATACAAGGAGCTCAAACAACTTAATAGGAAAAAAATCAAATAATCTGATTAAAAAATGAGCAAAATATCTAAATAGACATTTCCCAAAAGAAGACATACAAATGGCCAACAGGTATATGAAAAAAATGTTGATCATCAGACATCAGAGCAATGCAAGTCAAAACTACAATAAGATATTGCCTCATCCCAATAAAAATGGCTTTTATACAAAAGACAATAATGCATGCTGGCAAAGATGTGAAGAAAGGGGAACTTTCACACACTGATAGTGGGAATGTGAATTAGTATAAGCACATAGGAGAACAATACACAGGTGCCTCAAAAACCTAAAAATAGAACTACCAGATGACCCAGAATCGTCAAGATTTAGAATCAACATAATTGTCCATGAACAGATGCATGGATAAAGAAAATGTGGTGTATATACACAATGGGATAGTATTCAGCCTAAAAGAATGAAATTCTGTCATTTGCAACAATATAGATGGAACTGGAGAACATTATGTTATGTAAGATAAGCCAAGCACAGAAAGACAAATTTTGCAGGTTCTCACATGTGGGGACTAAAATTAAAACAATTGATCTCATGGAGATAGCAGAATGATGGTTATCGGAGGCTGGGAAGGGTCATGGGGAAGGGGGATAAAGTAAAGATGGTTAATGGGTACAAAAATATAGTTACATAGAAGGAACAAGGTCTAATATTTGATAGCACAACAGGGTGACTACAATCAACAATAAGTTAAGGTACATTTTAAAGTAACTAAAAAAGTAGAATTAGAATGTTCCTAACATGAAGAAATGATAAATGCTCGAGGTGATGGATACCCCAATTACTCTGATTTGATTATTACACATGTATACCTGTATCCAAACAT
>NW_012148435.1:7522-7988 GCF_000956105.1 Propithecus coquereli
ACTTTCCAATTTCAATTTTATTAAATAGTAGCATATGGAGAATCGAGTCCCCTCTTCTGTTTTTTGTGGATCAGGTACTTCTGGCTATACTTCCAAACTCAAATACAACAGCTAAACAAATCTGTCATTCTTAGGATGATAAAAGGCTTCCTACTGCTAGACTCAAAATTTACACTAGAATGACAAAACCAAGGTTGTAAAATAGGAGTTTCAAGCCCTTGTTTCCTCATAGAAACATTGATTTGAACAACCATCCGTATACAAAAATATCTTCACAAGAGCTAAGGAATCCAGGTGAGAAATTATAGCATCTGGGTGGGGCACAGAAATAAGAAAAGACATATTGAAGAGAATAGTAAGGACAGTTTCAAATTACCTGTATCACCCATATCCCAAGCCTGCACAACACAGTGTGGAGAGAGATACCCTTCATGTGGGGGAAGGAGAGTAAAGTGAGCACTTGGCT
>NW_012148435.1:8065-10648 GCF_000956105.1 Propithecus coquereli
CTAACTTTACACCAGAAAGAACTACAAAAAGAAATGCAAACTAAGCCCAAAGTCACCAGAAGGAAGGAAATGATAAAGTTCAGAGCAGAAAGAAGTGAAATAGAGACTAGAAAAATGATAGAAAAAAAAATCAGTGCAATCAAAAGCTGATTCTTTGAAAAGATTAACAAAATTGACAAACCTTTAGGTAGACTAAGAAAAAAAAGAGAGAAGACTCAAATAAATAAAATTATAAAAGAAAAACCATTACAACTAATATCACAGAAATACAAAGGATCAAAAGAGACCACTTTGAACAATTATATGCCAACAAACAGATAACCTAGAAGAAATGGGTAAATTCCCAGAAACATGCAACCTGCCAAGACTCAATGAGGAAGAAATAGAAAACCTAAACAGACTGATAACAAGCAAGGAGATTAAAATGGTAATCAAAAACCTCCCAACAACAACAACAACAACAAAAGCCCAGGACCTGATGGCTTCACTGGTGAATTCTACCAAACATTTAAAGAAAAATTAATAAACAATCCTTCTCAAACCCTTCCAAAATATTGAAGAGGAGAGAACATTTCCATGCTCATTTTATAAAGCCAGAATTACCAATACCAAAGCCAGAAAAGAACACTACAAGAAAAGAAAATTACAGGCCAATATATCTGATGAACAAAGATGCAAATATCCTCAACAAACGAGTAGCAAACCCAATCCAACAGCACATTAAAAAGATCAGACACCATGATAAAGTCGGATTTATCCCTGGATGCATGGATGACTCAACATATGCAAATCAATAAATATGACACACATTAACCAAATGAACGATAAAAACCATATGATCATCTCAATAGATGCAGAAAAGCATTTAAGAAAATTCAACATCCTTTCATGACATAAAAACCTTCAACAAATTAGGTAAAGAAGGAATAAACCCCAACATAAAAAAGGCCATATATAACAAGTCCACAGTTAACATCATATTCAAGAATGAAAAGCTGAAAATCTTTCCTCTAAGATCAGGAACAAGTATGCTCATTCTCACCACTTCTATTCAACATAGAATAAGTAAGTCCTAGTCAGAACAATCAGAGAAGAAAAAGAAATAGAAAGTATCCAAATCAGAAAGGAAGAAGTAAAATTGTTTCTGTTTGTAGATGGCATGATCTTATATATATAAAACTCTAAAGACTCCACCCAAACTATTAGATCTAATAATGAATTCAGTAAAGTTGCAGTGTACAAAAATAAACACATAAAAATCAGTAGCATTTCTATACACTAATAACAAACTATCCAAAAGAGAAATCAAGAAAATAATCTCACATACAATAGCATCCCCTACCCTAAAATACTTATAAATTTAACAAGGAGATGAAAGATCTCTATGCTAAACACTGGGAAACACTAATGAAAGAAACTGAAAACAACACAAACAGAAATATATCCCATGTATGGATTGGAATATTGTTAAAATGTCCACACTACTCAAAGCAATCTACAGATTTAAGGTACTTGTTATCATAATTCCAATGGCATTTCTCACAGAAATAGGAAAAACAATCCTAAAATTTGAATGCAACCACAAAAAACCCAAAATAGCCACAGGAATTTTGAGCAAGAACACAAAGCAGGAGACATCACACTATCTGACTTCAAAATATACTAAAAAGCTATAAAAAGCTAAAAGCTATAGTAATCAAAACCATATGGTACTGGCATAAAAACAGATACATTTACAATCATTTGATTTTTGACAAAGATGCCTAGGACACAGAACGGGGAAAGGATAGTCTCTTCAATAAATGGTGTTGAGAGAACTGGATACCCACATGCTAAAGTGTGAAATCAGACCCTTATCTCATATAGAAAAACCAACTCAAATGGATTAAAGACTTAAATGTAAGACCTGGAACTGTAAGACTACCAGAAGAAAACACAGGGAAAAAGCTTTTTGATATTGATCTGGGCAATTATTTTTCGGATATGACCCCCAAAGCACAGGCAGCAAAGGCAAAAACGGACAAATGGGGATTGCATCAAACTAAAATGCTAATATATTAATAAAAGGTAGTTAATATGTGAAGTGATACATATGCTAATTATCTTGATATGACAATCATTTCACTATGTATATAAAAACATGTTGCATATCTTAAACATATATAACTTTTATTTGTCAATTATATGATGCAATAAAATAGAAATAAATGTTACATTGGCAATAGAGAGTAGGACATTGTACTTCTGTGTGCAAAAGTCAGAAAGTGAAACACATTGAAAAAGTTGATGAGAGAAATAAAAATTCATCTATAAAAGCAATCTTTTCTAATTCCTCTTCATCTCTCCGACTCTTTAAGAATGGAATAGTCCAGGGCAGTCTTTGAACCTATTCCCTTTACCTGCAATCACTTCCTAATGACCTCATTCAAATCATTGTTTTAAAAACCATCTATATTATCAAATCAATGTCTTAAGTCCAAACATTTGTCCTGAACTCAAGGCTCATATATACAATGGCCTACTCTACATCTTCACTTGGATATAAACAGGTATATTAAATTTAAAATACCCTAAAGTGAATTC
>NW_012148436.1:0-1644 GCF_000956105.1 Propithecus coquereli
TTACATTTTCCTTCTTACATATGCACAGGAGTCATATATGCAAAACTTTATGTCTAACAAGTCTCAAAATGTTACCTAAATAAACATAAAATAAATATTCAAAGTGATAAGAAAGCAGTATCCCATGGTTTAACTGGAAGATTTTTTTTTTCTTTTAGTAGTACCTAAAATAATAATGCATCTTGCAACAGAAGGAGTTTTAGATTCAATGAACTATAGAACATACAAGGCAGTGCTACAGTCACTGAGTAATGCAATGATGAACAAAACAGACCTTTCTCTGCCCTCACCAAGCTAGATGAGGGAAAGACAACTATAAACATGTAAACAAATAAAAAAATGAGCCCATTTCAAACAGACCATAACAAAGAGTAAGAGGATAAAGAGAGTTGAGGAGGTTAGGGAAGCTTTAAATCAGCACTGTAGGGACAGTTAGGAGAAGTCCAGGTAAGTGCACATCACATTACAGGAGGTAAGAGAAGAAATTCACTCAAGGAGCAGGCAGAGGTCAGCTGTGACAAACGGTATTAGGAGGGAAAAAACATGAGGCAAGAGTATTATCCTTAATATTGGCACACAAGGACTTTTAAAAAGGGCATCATATCTGGCCTAAAGTGGGTTATAGGACAGATGGGAGGTGCGGACTAGGGGAGCAAATTTGCATCTCTTTGGGTAAGTCTGCTTTCAGGGGCCTGGAGGGATGTACTTGCAGCGCAACGTGGTGTGAGGGGACAATATGAAGTCTTGCAAGGCAAGAAAACAAATAATTACACAAAATAATTTCAGATTATAAGCAGTGTTATAAGGACATAACCAAGATGATATCATAGAAAGTAGGGAATAGAAACCTACTTTAGGTTTTCGGCTTTAACAATTATTAAACACCAATGATATACCTGGTATTTATTAAAAGTGTTCAAATGTTATTTCATTTAATCTTGAGACCCACTTTTTGGGATATGTACAATTAGCTCCATCGTTATAGGTAAAGAAACTGAGTTTCAGAAAGAATGATTCACCTGTCAAAGATCAATTAGTAAATGGTAGCAATGGGATTTGAACCAAGTTTGACACAAAATTAAATGTCTTCCTATTCAATAAATGATGCTGAGAAAATTGGATAGCCACATGCAGAAGAATGAAACTGGATCCCTATCTCTCACCATATACAAAAATTAACTCAAGATAGATTAAATATTTAAATATAAGACCTGAAACAATAAAAATTCTGGAAGAAAAGCTAGGAAAAACTCTTTTGGTCATTGGCCTGGGCAAAGAATTCATGACTAAGACTCCAAAAGCAAATGCAACAAAAACAAAAATAAATAAATGGGATTTAATTAAACTAAAAAGTTTCTGTATGGCAAAAGAAAGAATCAACAGAGTGAATAGACAACCTACAGAATGGAAAAAAAAAATTCACAAAGGAAATTCACAAGGACAAAGGACTAATATCTAGAATCCACAAGAAACTCAAACAAATCAGCAAGAAAAAACAAATAACCCCATTAAAAAGTGGGCAAAAGAAAAAAAAAAGTGAGCAAATGACATGAACATTTTTCAAAAGAAGATATACAAATGGCCAACAGACATCTGAAAAAATGCTCAACATCACTAATCATCAGGGAAACGCAAATTAAAACC
>NW_012148436.1:2941-3283 GCF_000956105.1 Propithecus coquereli
CCAAAGCTAGAATCCCAAAGGAACACACAGGAATTAAATGCCAAACCCCAAATGAGTTATGTGAACTGCTGATATTGTAAAGCCCGCAGAAAGCTAGTTGGCTCAAGTTAGAAAAATATTGATTCCTTCAGCTTATTTTCTAGATAAAACTTTGGTTTTAAGCTTCATAGGAATCCACTGAGATGACAAATTTAACAGGTAAGTGTCCTTTAGTCCCCAATCTCAATGGAGCTTCTTAATTGTACAAATGATGAGGAAAGCTGATGAACCATTTTCGTGGTTTAAAGTTTCATGTTTGGGGGAGGATGAAGGTTTAAAATCAATCAACAAACTTCTACTTGG
>NW_012148436.1:3333-3675 GCF_000956105.1 Propithecus coquereli
CCAAAGCTAGAATCCCAAAGGAACACACAGGAATTAAATGCCAAACCCCAAATGAGTTATGTGAACTGCTGATATTGTAAAGCCCGCAGAAAGCTGGTTGGCTCAAGTTAGAAAAATATTGATTCCTTCAGCTTATTTTCTAGATAAAACTTTGGTTTTAAGCTTCATAGGAATCCACTGAGACGACAAATTTAACAGGTAAGTGTCCTTTAGTCCCCAATCTCAATGGAGCTTCTTAATTGTACAGATGATGAGGAAAGCTGATGAACCATTTTCGTGGTTTAAAGTTTCATGTTTGGGGGAGGATGAAGGTTTAAAATCAATCAACAAACTTCTACTTGG
>NW_012148436.1:3725-4073 GCF_000956105.1 Propithecus coquereli
GATGAGGAAAGCTGATGAACCATTTTCGTGGTTTAAAGTTTCATGTTTGGGGGAGGATGAAGGTTTAAAATCAATCAACAAACTTCTACTTGGCATTGCTGCATGAGGAGCATCGAGCTTGATGCTGCAGGTAGTCCCCAAGATCAATGACAGGATCCTCGCTCTGGAGGCAGAGTGGTGCAATGTAAAGAGGCCTAAGCTTTAGAATGAGAGAAACCCAAATTCACTTCCCAATTCTGAGTGACTTTAGGCAAGTCGATTAGTAAAACAGGAATAATGATCTTTATAAGATTATTGTGAGGTTTATTGGAGACAACAAAGCACTTTGCACAGTGCTTGGAGCATTAA
>NW_012148436.1:4123-5551 GCF_000956105.1 Propithecus coquereli
GATGAGGAAAGCTGATGAACCATTTTCGTGGTTTAAAGTTTCATGTTTGGGGGAGGATGAAGGTTTAAAATCAATCAACAAACTTCTACTTGGCACTGCTGCATGAGGAGCATCGGGCTTGATGCTGCAGGTAGTCCCCAAGATCAATGACAGGATCCTCACTCTGGAGGCAGAGTGGCGCAATGTAAAGGGGCCTAAGCTTTAGAATGAGAGAAACCCAAATTCACCTCCCAATTCTGAGTGACTTTAAGCAAGTCAATTAGTAAAACAGGAATAATGATCTTTATAAGATTATTGTGAGGTTTATTGGAGACAACAAAGCACTTTGCACAGTGCTTGGAGCATTAAGAAGTCAACAAGCGTTAGCTCTCTTCACTCTTCCTGTGTCTTTTTTTTTTTTTTTTACTATGCAAAGAACTTTATTAACCTTTGTTTCAAACTTTATTCCCAGGCTTCTTCAGCTTAATTAGCTGCAAAGAATGAATTGTGTATAAGCAAAAACTGAAAAGAGCTGCAGTGTCCAAAGGGCTTAGGCTTAAAAATATTAGAGATCTAGATTTTATCAGATCCATAAACAAAACAATTTTAAAAAGCAGTCATAATATAAAATAGCAGCTCCCAATAACTTCTTCAAGTTTCATCTTCTTCAGAAGTTGACTCAATTCAGTTTGCCTCATTCTTGGAAGCCTCGTCAAAATTCTCCACAAGATCTGGAACTTCATCATCATCATCCTCTCCAGTAGCAAGCAGTGCTTTTCCATCCACAGATTGTTTGGGCAGAGCTTCTGCCAGTCTCCTTAAACTAGTCAGACTGTCTGCACCAAGTTGGTTTAAGATGCTGGGTAGCATTTCTGTCAGCTGCTTTGTCTCCACATGGCCCGTAATGGTGAAAGTGTTTGCTGCCAGAGATGCCTGAACTTTAGGGTTGTTAAAGTGGATCACTGTTCCTTGGTTTGTAAACATATTCACCTCTTCAATACCAGAAATATTGTTTACTCCTAATTTCTTTAAGGAGAACTGAAGTTTTTTGTCATCTGCTGTAGCTGTTCTATGAACCACCTTCTTCTTTCTGCGAGCAGTTCCTTTCCCACCAACGCGCACTTGTGCCTGCAGTTTGGCGAGTTTCTCTTGATTCATGATAGTTTCTTTCATCTTGTCGAAGCGTAAAAGGGGCCGCGCAGGGGACTAGGGTTGGTGCTCAGAGGGTCTCAGGAAGACCAGCTGAGTTTAGGTGCACACACGTGGGGACGCAAGATGGCAGCTCTCTTCCTGTGTCTTGTCTGCTCTCATCTTGGGCCTCTGAATTCAGCCTAAAGCCCACAAATACAGAACAAAACAGTCCTGGGATTGGGATTAGCAGGGAGAAGTCCTCTCACGTGAAACTGATAGAGGATTATCCCAAGAGCAGGAAGGAAGGAAAGGCTGTTC
>NW_012148437.1:0-782 GCF_000956105.1 Propithecus coquereli
ATTCTATAAACATGTATCAGACTATGATCAGTATGATCATTGTTGTAGTGATTATTATGTGCCATTTAGTAAGCACCCATTGTATTTTTTTTTTTAAGACAGAATGTCTTACTCTGTCACCCAGGCTGGAATGCAGTGGTACAATCATAGCTCACTATAACCTTGAACTCCTGGGCTCAAGTGATCCTTCCTCCTCAGCCTCCCAAGTAGCTGGGACTACAAGTACATACCACCACACTGGGCTTTTTTATTTTTTGTTGAGTCAGGGTCTTGCGAGGTTGCCCAGGCTGGTCTTGAACTCCTGGCCTCAAGCGATCCTCCCTCCTCAGCCTCCTAAAATGCTGGGATTGTAGGTGTGAGTCACTGCGCCCAGTTTCACTGGGTATTTTAAGCCTTACAAAATGTAGTGTATTTAATTCTGTGGACTCCTGATGACTTTTTTCCCATAAGAACACAGAATATATTATAACATCTTCCCTCAGGCTTAACACATAGTGATAAAAGGTTAAAGCAATATCCTGCATTTTTTTATATTTGTTTCTTTACAGTTTTGTCTATTCACTGGAATTTAAGAATTTAGGAAAATCTAATTTTTAAAAATCATATCTAGTTGGTAGGTTGATTATCTTATGAATTTTATGGGTTTATTCTGAGATGATACCTTTTAAAAAACTGAAAGCATTTTTAATATTATAACATCTTCCCTCAGGCCTAACACATAGTGATAAAAGGTTAAAGCAATATGATACATTTTTTACATTTGTTTCTTTACAGTTTTGTCT
>NW_012148437.1:6014-6854 GCF_000956105.1 Propithecus coquereli
CTTTATCAACAAGTTTATATAATATTCTAAATCCTTTGTTGTCATTTCAACAGTGTTGACAGCATCTTCGTGAGGAGAAGATTCCATCTCAAGAAAAAACTCTTTGCTCACTCATAAGAAGCAATTCCGCATCCATTTAAGGTTTGTCATGAGACTGCAACAAAATAGTCACATCTCTGGCTCCACTTATAGTTGTAGTTCTCTTGCTATTTTCATAACATCTGCTGTTACTGCCTCCATTGAAGTCTTGAACCCCTCAAAGTCATCCATGAAGGTTGGAATTAACTCCTTCCAAACTCCTGTTAATGTTGATAATTTGACCTTCACCCAAAAAACATGAATGTTCTTAATGGCATCCAGAATAGTGAATTATTTCCTGAAAATTTTAAATATACTTTTCCCAAATGAATCAGAGAAATGACTATTTATGGCAGTTATAACCTTGTGAAATGCATCTTAAATAAGACTTGAAAGCCAAATCCACTCCTTGATTCATGGACTGCAGAAAGGATGTGTTAGCAGATGTAAAAATAACATTAATCTCCTTGTTCATATCCACCAGAGCCCTTAGGTGACAAGGTGCATTGTCAGTGAGGAGTAATATTTTGAAAGAAATATATATTTTTTCTTAGCAGTGGGTCTCAACAGTGGGCATAAAATATTCAGTAAACCATGCTGTAGAGCGATGTGCTATCATTCAGGCTTCGTTCTTCTATTTATAGAGCACAGGTGGAGTAGATTTAGCATATGCCTTAAGGGCTCTAGGATTTTAAGAGTGGTAAATGAGCCGGCACGCTGGCTCACGCCTGTAATCCTAGCACTTTGGGAGGCCGAGGCGGG
>NW_012148437.1:8460-9785 GCF_000956105.1 Propithecus coquereli
AGGAGGGGGGGAATATAATTAATTAACAATAGCACTAAAAATGAAATGCTTTGGTGTAAAAATAGCAAAATATGTGCAGAATATGTATGCTGAAAATTAAATAAACCTGATGGAAAAAATCAAAGATGATCTAAATAAATGAAGAGATACTCAAAGATTCATTCAGTGTTTGAAACACTTAATATATGAGATGTTAATTCTTACCCAACTGATTTATAGATTCAGCACTACCCCAATAAAAATATCAACTAACTTTTGTAAATATTGACTAGCTGATTCTAAAATTTATATGGAAAGACAAAGCTTCCTGACACATGATGGATGTAGAAGAATGACCACTAAAAAAATCACCAGGATATTTTCAGAGCCTGAAAATATCTCCCCAAAATATTTATTACATACTATGGTGTTTTTAACATACGCCTATAAGGTCTTTGATACTTTTCTCTCTGTGGTGGAGCTTGAGTGTAGGCTAGACTTAGTGAAAGACTTCCAACGAACAGAGTAGGGAAAGAAACAAAAGGCAGCCGTCCAGTGGAGAAATCTGTCAGCCACCACCTTCACCATGTGGTCAAAGCAAACATCTCCAGTAATAAATCGTCAAGTATCCCTGACATGTAAGAAGAACACTTTCAGTGGTTTTCTTTGCAAAATCCACACCTCAGTTGAATTATGAGAAATCATCTGAGAAACCCAAACTGAGAGACATTCTTCGAAATACCTGACCAGTATTCTTCAAAAGTATCAAGGTAACAAACAACAAGGGAAGACTGAGAAACCATCACAAATTGGAGGAGACTAAGGAGACATGATGATTAATGTGACAAGCTGGACTAGATCCTGGAAGAGAAGAGGAACATTAGTGGAAAATAGACAGAAATCCTAATAAATTCTGTAACTTAGTTAGTACTATTATAGCTATGTTAATTTTCTACTTTTGATAAACATGTCATGGTTATATGAGATGTTAACATTAGGGGAAACTAGATGAAGACGATTATGAGAACTCTCGGTACAATCTTTGCAACTCTTCTATAATTTTAAATTATTACAAAATCAAAAATTAAAAAATGACCCAGCTGCAGCAATGGTCTATATGCTGAGAAACAAAAGAGAGCAAAAATGAAGCTGGATAGGTAATTAATGAAGTTTCTGCAGGGGGGAATCAAGTGTCCAATTTCTCTTTATTGCAAAAGGGCAAATGTCTCCAAATATTAAAGAAAAACCTTTCAAAATTTTGACTGATAGGCCCTAAGACATCTGCCATGTATCCTGACACTTTTACCCAACCTCCCCTGGGAGCAAACAGCTTCAGGTGCCTGTTC
>NW_012148437.1:12093-12505 GCF_000956105.1 Propithecus coquereli
AGAATCTGCTTATCTGGAGCAGAAGTTGCTGAAGCTGTGAGCTGGTAGGATCATTTGCGAGGTAATTTTGGTGAACTGCTGAGGCTTGTTGATGAGGCTGAGTATCAGTCAGTATGACAGTAAGAAATTTCTAGGGGAGGTGCATCTATGCAGGCTGCCACACTTTGTGGGTTTTACCTCCAGCAACCCCACCAAATTATCATCGTCAAGAGTCAGGAGAGAGCCTCACGGCATGGACGGGGGTAGGAAAAGGAACCATTTGAAATATTCCAGAGCATTCTTTTTTTTTTCTTATGAAAAATATTTATTCTGTGTTAGTTATTTTATAAAGCAGTTTTAGTAGCAGACCTGTGATGACCACATCTTTTAAACCTGTAAATAACGTTATCAAAATATCTTAATCTTTGAAATC
>NW_012148437.1:14414-14981 GCF_000956105.1 Propithecus coquereli
GGGAAGAACAAAATCTAAACAAGCAAATTGCATGCTCTCGCTCTCTCTGAGGTATGATTATTTCCTTTGTGCATGATGTATTCAACAACAATGTAAGGAAAGAAAATGGAAATGAACAATTTCTTTTGTATACTCCTTAAACACATAAGCCAAGTTAACTGGGCCAGGTGTAAGCGTGAGCATTTATATGCCTATTCCCACGCATCGTTATCTGATGTTTCATTGGTACTGGTTTCTGTGTCTGGGTCTTCACATTCTGCTTGACAAGTGCTGCTCCAAGGGAAGAACAGCCTCAAACTATGGCTCTGCAAGAAACTATTATTTTTTTTTAAAACAATACCAATTTATTATCCTATAGTTCTGGAGTTCAGAAGTCCAAAGTCAGCCTCTGTGGACTAAGGGCGAGGTATTGGCTGGCCTGCGTTCCTTCTGGAGGCTCTAGTGGAGAAGACACTACTTGACTTTCCCAGTTTCTAGAGGCTGCTGGAATTCCCTGGCTCTTGGGGGCATTGCTCTAACTTCTGCTTCCATGGTCATATTGTCTTCTGTCTAGAAACTATTCTTTTC
>NW_012148437.1:15031-15355 GCF_000956105.1 Propithecus coquereli
AGAATCTGCTTATCTGGAGCAGAAGTTGCTGAAGCTGTGAGCTGGTAGGATCATTTGCGAGGTAATTTTGGTGAACTGCTGAGGCTTGTTGATGAAGCTGAGTATCAGTCAGTATGACAGTAAGAAATTTCTAGGGGAGGTGCATCTATGCAGGCTGCCACACTTTGTGGATTTTACTTCCAGCAACCCCACCAAATTATCATCGTCAAGAGTCAGGAGAGAGCCTCACGGCATGGACAGGGGTAGGAAAAGGAACCATTTGAAATATTCCAGAGCATTCTCTTTTTTTTTTTCTTATGAAAAATATTTATTCTGTGTTAGTTA
>NW_012148438.1:0-282 GCF_000956105.1 Propithecus coquereli
TCCCTTTAATTATTAAACATGATTCAGTTATATTTCAAAATGCCCTTAAAATATTTCAAAAGATACTCTCCAAAATATTTTATATTCATGAAAAACCATTTCTTTATGTAATACATATGTAATGTTTTTGGAAATAAATCAACTTGTAATGTTTTTGGAAATAAATTTTGTAAGAAGCCCATTCCAAGAACCATATTCCAAGAGCAATATTTTACAGTGAGGCTAATGATAATAAAACATTTTAAATAAAATCTGCCTTTATTTTCCATTGAATGACTTATT
>NW_012148438.1:519-824 GCF_000956105.1 Propithecus coquereli
AGACTTCAGAAAGATTTAAGGCAGTTCCTCATAGACCATCTCAACTAGGAAAAAAAAATGACTTCTAAGGATAACAAGGACATGACTTTTAGACAATCTCAGATAGATAAAATGTTTTCTAAACATCTTAAGGGTATGCTTTTTAGATTTTCTTGCCCAGGAAAAAAAAAGTCTGCTTTGAATCTGAGGGGTTTGCCTTTCAGATCCTCTGTACCAGAAAAAGACTCTTGAAAATTGTGAGGGTGTTGTGCCCCCGCAGCCTCACAGGTAACGAGTTAGAGAAGGGACTGTCACAGAAAGAAGGG
>NW_012148438.1:6013-7203 GCF_000956105.1 Propithecus coquereli
GTATAATAATACTTAAAAATCAGAACAATATTTTAGGTTAAGAAATATATGTATATTTGTTTTTGTTCATTTCTAGTGTTTAAGAGAATATTGAATATTAAGCTTTAATAACTCTAAAATGCATAATTGAATTAATGCATTAAACTTATGATTTAAGTTGAAATGGAACCAATTTTATTTGTTAGAATATTAACTGAATTTACGTTTTACCATATCTGCAAGTTTTATATTGGACTTATAAGAATAATTTAGTGAATGAAATAGTTTATCAATCAGAAAATTGAAATATTTCAAGGAGAAATTTAATACATTGTATTTATACATGATATTTAAATTATTTAAAACTCTAAAGAGTTAATAGTTTTTAATGAGACCAAACATTATTAAACCACCTCTGGCAGTGATTACAAGAATATATTGCTTTTTAGAAGCAGAATAAAAAACTTTTCAAACTTAAAGATTAAGAGCTAGTGTTTTTTTTGTTTAGAACTTCAAAAATTAAATATTGATTTCTTAAACCCAAATTAATTTCTAAATTATTTACATGCAAAAACTCCCCTCAAGGACACAGACTCATACACACACACACACTCGTACACAGAGTCTTGCCATTAATATTTCATCAGAGATATGCAAACACAATGCAGAAAAGATGAAAAAATTTACTCAAGGTCACATATTATTTTAGTGCTAGAGTCATAAGTAGAACACAGACCTCAGGAAGTTTATGTCAGCTCTATAGTGAACTGACTGATTTCAGAAAAATCTAAATAACATGTACAGCAATTTTAGTGAGCTACCTCATTAATCAGAATAATGTCTTTAGATGAGGTTACAGAATGAGGATTTAAAATTATAAAATATGTGATTTCATGAACCTAACTCTCTAAAAAAACCACCTCCTCAACTTCCATGCATTACAACTTTTCTTGGCTTGTTTCAAATAGGGTAACCTGTTCTTGAGGAAAAGCAGTTGTTGTATTAAGGACATTTTTCCAGAACCAAAGGCACCACTTGAATGAATTATTTAATATCCACTGAAACACATAGAGCTACTTCATAAAAAAAGAAAAAACATTACAGAAGCATTTCACCTGAAGGGAAACAGCATTGTCTGCAAGTATTTGAAGAGTAATTTCAAGGGGCCTTTGCTGCTATTTCCTAGATCCACAAAGTTCAGAGTTAAAGGA
>NW_012148438.1:7253-8460 GCF_000956105.1 Propithecus coquereli
CCCTGAGACAGCAGGATGAACCCCTCCTCTTCCTCCTCTTCCTCTGCCTACTCAATGTGAAGACCTTTATGATGATCTACTCAATAATGGCGCTCAATAACTCCTTCTTCAATAGGTCCTTAGGCCTTACTTCCAAATATTCTCACATTCCTTTGTTACCTCCAAATATTGAACCCCCTCAAATTCCTGTCCAATCACTTTCATGTTTCTCAACACAAAATTAATGAAGGGAACAATGTATTTACATTTTCTGCTTCTTCTATTCTTCTCTCTTTTACTCATGAAGGTGAGTTCTGATCCCGTGTTTCTTAGAAATGTTATCTTACCTCTGCAGCTTTCAATAGTTTTGACCACCACCACTCATATTTTCCTTCTCTCTAACCTTCTCTGAAACATGGTTGTCTTTCTTCAGCTCTGGTTACATTTTCCACAGATAAGGATCTTGGCTTTCCCTGCTCTACTAATTCTTTTCTGAATTGTGAAGGTCAGGTATCTCTTCTCTTTCATCACTTAATTCCTTGCAAAATCACCACGTTCTACTGCCTTAGATGCAAGCCTCATATCAATGATTTTACTTTTCTTCTACTATTTTACATTTCTTCTACTATTTTCTTTCCTGAGGTCTTAATCTGTGGTTACTTATTACTCTCAAAGTTACCCAATACATTATTGTCAGAGTTATGCTCCTTGTGCATACAGAATGAAGTTTAGACCCTCTTTCCAATATTCAAAATTATTTTCAGTAGAGGTATCTACATGCTTCATTAACTTTACATCCACTCTCATCCCTTGTTCTACATTGCCATTCATAAAATATATCTAGTCATTTACTTTTTGGCCCTATGGAAGTGTTTTATGATGTTAAAGTTTTCTTTAATCTTCACCCCTCCCTCTTATATCTGTTGGTTTTTCTAAACTTAGCCATAAACTTATAAACTTCCTTCTCTAGATGTCTATTTTTACCTAATTAATAATAAATGCTTCTTTTACAAAATCCTGTTGGTATAGTTGACCTCTGAATATGGAGGTTAAGGACACTGACCCCCTACACAGTCAAAAATCCATGTATAACTTTTGGCTTCCTTAATGACTAGTAGCCTACAGTTGACTGGAAGCCTTACAAAAAACATAAACAGTCAATTAACAAATATTTTGTATGTTATATGTATTACATGCTTATTCTTACATTAAAGTAAACTAGAGAAAA
>NW_012148438.1:8510-8965 GCF_000956105.1 Propithecus coquereli
CCGGAGAGACATTTCATTTTCATTGATTCGGTGGCTCCACTTTTTAGATAGCAATTCGCCCCAAAACAATTTATAGATTCAACACAATCTCAGCTCTATTTTTTGCAGAATATGACAAGGCTAGAATAAAAAAGACAAAAAATAAACAACGGCTGATGAGAGTGTGAGAAAATTGGTGCCCTCATATATTGTCAGTAGAAATGGAAAATGGTACAATTACTTTGGACAAGTAATTGGCAAGTTCTAAAAAATATACATATAAACCTCTCATATGACTCAGCAATTCCTCTCCTAGATATCTATCCGAGGTAAACTAAAACATATGCCTATGTAAAGAATTGCACGCAAATGTTCATAGCAGAGTTACTCATATTAACCAAAAACTGAAAATAATTCAAACATCCATCAATTGGTGAATGTATAAAAACATGACATATCCACAAATGGAATATTAT
>NW_012148438.1:20351-20770 GCF_000956105.1 Propithecus coquereli
TACATGGCATATATCAGTTTCTAAACAACCAATTATATAAGTGTAACTAAATAATAAAATTATTATTGAAAAAGATCATAAAATTTTCATCTTAGCAATCTTGAAGGGAAATTAATCTTCTATTTTGGAAATTGAAAGTAAAATTCTCTTTGCCTGCATAAGGGTGAATTAGATGACATTTCATGTCAGAGTGATATCTCTTCTTCCCAAAAGAAATAGGACAAAGAAAATTTAAATACCTCACCAAAGCTTACAAAGAATGCTAATTAATATGTGAGGATTAATGGGAACGGTGTGAGAAAGAACATTTTTTATTTCAGTCAATTTAAGTTGATATCAAATACGGGAGAACTTAGACCTTATATGTGACAGATACAATGAAAATAGTTTTCACTTATATGCATTCCTTATTAAATGTA
>NW_012148439.1:0-303 GCF_000956105.1 Propithecus coquereli
TAAAATAGTGGTTACCAGAGGCTGGGGATTGGCATGGGAAGGAGGGCACCAGGTGTGAGACAAGAAAAATAAATTTCGATATTCTATTACACAGCAAGGTGAGTATAACAAATAACAATGTAGTATATATTTAGGGATAGCTAGAAGAGAAAATTTTGAGTGTTATCACCACACAATAAGAAAAATGTTTAAAGTGATGGACACCGTAATTACCCTAATTTGATCTTTACACAATGTATACGTACATTGAAACATCACACTGTATGCCATTAATATGTACAATTGTTTTTAATTATGCATTCA
>NW_012148439.1:3466-3896 GCF_000956105.1 Propithecus coquereli
GTGTTTCTGATAAAGAAATCCACACAAAGTATAGAGGATGTGTTTTAGTTAAGAAAAGAAAAGAGTAATTTTATCCCAAAGTAAAATGACTGTTCCAGAATGAGAGAGAGGAAAATATAGGACAAAAACTAAAGGAACATACAAAGTTATAGAATGTTTACAGAAAAGTAATCTTATACTGCTTAGTCAAAGCTGGCTGTGATTAAACAGATTTATTTGTAAGATGTTTTAAAAATGAACTTAAATAACAAAAGCACACTGATGTAAAATTACAGTTTAGTTTTCTCTCTGTTATAATCACAAAGTTTTTTTTTTTTGATTATTGTTCTCCTTAATAAGGAGTGTAAAAAGTTTTTCTTTAAGTAGGCTGCTAGGAAACCAAGATTTATGTGTTATCAGAATAATTTGCTGTGCTTTATTTTAACATTTA
>NW_012148439.1:3946-4192 GCF_000956105.1 Propithecus coquereli
AAAGTTGGTTCTTTGAAAAAATAAACAAAATCAACATGCCTTTTGCCAGATTAACAAGAAGCAGAAAAGAAAGGGCTTTAATAAACTCCATCAAGAATGAAAAAGGAGAAATTATGACTGATACCATGGAAATACAAAATATCATCTATGAATACTATAAAAACCTCTATTCACATAAACTTGAAAATATGGAGGAAATGGATAAAATCTTAGAGACACACAACCTCCCTAGGCTAAATCAGGAAG
>NW_012148439.1:5930-6298 GCF_000956105.1 Propithecus coquereli
CTGATTCATACATCAGCCTTTGCTCAATTAAGCTCTATTAAATTTAATTTGTCTAAAATTTTAATTTTAACAGAGAGAATACTCTACCCTTGATATCTGATCAACCTAGCCTTTTAAATTAGTTTATTAAGAATCACTCCTACATTTGATGTTTTCTTAATAATTTTCCATATGCTAATCCTCTCACTCTGTTCTTTGAATATAAATCCCCAAATGTTTTTACTCCATTTATAGTTGAGTCCAATCTCTATCCCCTATTAGGATAATCATGATAGCTATCACAATAAACCTGAACAAAATCTTTCTGACTATTTTAACAAATGCAGAATTTAATGAAATCAATAACAAAAAAAACTATACAGAAGATT
>NW_012148439.1:18583-18948 GCF_000956105.1 Propithecus coquereli
GACATTGATATGGGCAAGGACTTCTGGAGTAATACCCCCAGAGCACAGCCAACCAATGCAATATTGGACAAGTGGGATAACATAAAGCTAAAAATCTTCTGCACAACAAAGAAAACAGTCAAAAGTGAAGAAATAACCCACAGAATGGGAGAAAATATTGGAAAACTACCTATCTTACAAGGGAGTAATAACTAGAATATATAAGGTTCTCCAACAACTCAATAGGAAAAAATCAAATAATCTGATTTAAAATGGGAAAAAGAGCTGAATAGACATTTCTTAAAAGAAGACATATAAATAGCCAATAGGTATACAAAAAATACTCAACATCATTATTCATCAGAGAAATGCAAATCAAAACTACA
>NW_012148439.1:21188-21699 GCF_000956105.1 Propithecus coquereli
TTGTAACCTATTAACAAATATTAAAATTTAGTCTTACATATAGACCTCTTTTAAATGTTTCTCTAGTAATTCAAATAGCTAATTTTTTTCTGGGGCCAAGATTACTTTCTGCCAGTTTTTTGTCACTCTTTGGAGTACTGGTATAAAAGGTCCTCCGATTATTTATCATGTGGCTAGTCAGGGCTGTTTCACCTCATAAAACACTCCAGTGACTGCTCTATGTAACTGTCTGTAGTTCTTGAAGACTTTTGCATCAATTACTTTAAAGCAGAGTTTTTACTCTGTTTCTACAGAGAGTATAACCAGAAATAGGAAGAGAAGAAAAAGACCCCAAAGATTTCCCCTAATGTTTAGCACATACAAACACTCCTCTGGTCCCTCATCTCTATTTGGTAATAAATCACTTTTTACTTTATTTTTGCTAGTATCCTCAAAATGTATGCTATTTGAGAAAATTAGAATATAAGGCTTAACTGATTTATTAGCCATCAGCTAAAATTTGGTTGTCTTA
>NW_012148440.1:0-747 GCF_000956105.1 Propithecus coquereli
CTGGCCAATTAATTTAACTATTTACTTAGCAGGTGTATCCCCACAGTGTGTTTGTTTATCCATTCAGTATCAAGAACCTACTAAATGCCCAACAACAAAGCCAGGCCTGGGGATACAAAGACAACACGTATTTAATGTTTAGATATCTCAGTGAGAAAACTAGATGTCACTAGCTCACAGAAAGTACAGGACACTGATACACATCCCATGTCCATGCTCCCCTTCTTCTACGTAACAAAATTTTTAGCTGGGTACACAGCTGCTCAGAATAAACACTACATTCCTCAGGCTCCCCTTCTACCAACTTCTGAAATGAAATTCTGACTAAGAGGATGTAGGTAGGGTCATCAGGTGGCAGCTTCCTGTAACCTTCCGTAAAAGCCAGCAAATTAGCATACTTTTTCTTCTTTTCTTCATCCTGCCTCCTGAAATGGCAGTTAACTCAGACCAGGAAAATGATGGCCACACCCTAGAAATCATGGAGTAGAGAGGCAGAAGGATCTGGGTCCTGGAGGCTATTACTGTACAGAAACATCATAACAGCTCCGGGCCACTTATCTCTAGATTTTGTATATATACATGACAGGGAAACAACTTCAATCCTGTTTACCATCCATTACTTTGGAGAGTGGGAAACAGTAACTACAAATAGAGCATGAGGCATAGAGTGCTAAGAAATGAGGCTACGAATTAGGCTGTAGTGAGGCCTTGAAGGTCAAGCAAGCAACCTGGATGGGAACCTACAGA
>NW_012148440.1:797-1146 GCF_000956105.1 Propithecus coquereli
AGCATGAGGCATAGAGTGCTAAGAAATGAGGCTACGAATTAGGCTGTAGTGAGGCCTTGAAGGTCAAGCAAGCAACCTGGATGGGAACCTACAGATGAGAGTCACTGAAAAGTTCTAAGTCAGAAGGGGACAACACAATCAGATTTGTATTTTGATATGTTATTCTAGCAGTCATCATGCAGATGATGTACCAACTAAGTTACCAAACTCTGATTAGAAACCTTTTGAATATAACATGGCTTTCCACAGCAAGCGCCTTACTGGGAGAGCTGGCACACATTTCTGATTTACCTGGGTAATTCTATTTCTCTTTATAAACTAATGATCTGGCACTTTATGCACTGGGCTA
>NW_012148440.1:2953-3281 GCF_000956105.1 Propithecus coquereli
AAAGCAATATAGGACCATTTTAGAAAATCTGAAAAACATTGACAACTGTAAGGAAAACAATAAAAATAGCTTACAATCCTGCTTAAAAAACCCACAAGATAAACTATAGTCCCTAGGAATACACAGTTGTGTGATAAAACCACGAATAAAACTGAGAAAGTAATTATCATTGAAGATAGTAGTTACTCTCTGCAGGGGAGGCACTGGTGTTTGAAGGAGGTTCAGGAATGACTGGCAAGGTGCTGCCTTTGTTTTACAGGTGGTAGTTATAAAGGTGTTTGCCTTATAATAATTCACTAAGGTGCCCATTTGTTTTACAGTATTTTCT
>NW_012148440.1:3331-4634 GCF_000956105.1 Propithecus coquereli
TAAGAATGAAAATCAATGAGCTATACATCCATCTTCAGAAGAAAAAGAACAAATTAAACCCAAAAAATATAAAAGAAAATAATAAAGAGCAGAAATTAATGCACTGGTATGTCAGGCATCCCAATGACCACCCCTAGGTTCAGTAATTCACTATACACAAGAACTCAGGATTTAGCATATAGTTGTACTCATGGCTATGATTTATTACAGCAAAAAGATACAAAGTAAAATTTGCAAAGAGGAAAGGGACATGGAGCAAAGTCTGGTAGAAATCAGGTACAAGTTTCCAAGAGTCTCCTCCCAGTGGAATCACACAGAAGACACTTAATTCCTCCAGTATCAAATCGTGACAACAAATGGGAAGCATTGTCTATCAAGGAAGCTTATTACAGACTCGGTACGCAAAGTTTTTATTGGGGGCTGTTCATATAGGCACCCTCTGTCTAACACATACCAAAATTCCAGACTCCCAGAAGGAAAGCAAGTGTTCCGCATAAACAACACTGGTTGCACAAACAGTGTAGGCACAGTTTTCTGCTCTTATGAGTTAGGGAATGGTGGGAACTCTCCCCAAATCTAAGTTTCTGACACCAGCCAAGGGCCAACCGTGTAAGCAGGACTTTCTAAGAACAGCAGCCTCAGGCCTGCGATGTTCCTTTTAGCACAAACGGAAAACAAACATAACAGAGAAGATCAAAGTTGGTTCTTTAAAAAGATGAATAAAGTTGACAGCCAGTAAAACTGATCAAGAAGAGAGAAAGCCAAATAAACCAATATTGGGGGTGGGAGGAGACATCACTACAGAGCCTAAGAAGATGTTACAAACAACTGGATACAAATAAATTAGAAGATGTAGGTAAAATGGATAAATGCCTACAAAAACAAAACTTATCTAAATTGATAGTAAGAGAAATATAAAATGTGAATAGTTCCACAACCATTAACAAAATTAAAGAGCAATAATAATCTTCCCACAAAGTAAACTATAGGCCTAGATGGTCTTGCTATCAAATTCTACCAAAATTTAAGGAATATTCATTCCAATCTCATATAACTCTTTCAGGGAATTAAAAAAAAGAAAAAAAAAAAGGAACACTATCCACTGCAAATCTACATAAACCCAAGTAGTTTTATGAGACCAGCCACAACCATTATACGAAACCTGAAAAGGACATTTTTAAAAAAAAGGAAAATTGGCCAGGCACGGTGGCTCACGCCTGTAATCCTAACACTCTGGGAGGCCGAGGCAGGTGGATCGCTCAAGATCAGGAGTTCGAGACCAGCCTGAGCAAGAGCGAGACCC
>NW_012148440.1:4684-4972 GCF_000956105.1 Propithecus coquereli
GCTCTGAAAGAGGTAAACATAGGATGCTGTGGGAACATGGACAATACGTACCCTAACCCACACCAGGATTGGACAGGGTGGTGAGAAGACGTTTCTTGGAGGAGATGATAGTGGAGCTAAGTTTTGAAATATTAAGTAGAAATTAGCCAGGTATCAGAGGTTCAGAAAAGGGGTAGTTCAAAGAAACTCAAGTAGTCCAGTAAGACTTATAGTGGATCTCAGACTGATATACATCAGAATTAGCTAGGGAATTTATTAAAAACCCAGATGCTTTGATCTCATGCTAAA
>NW_012148440.1:6179-6632 GCF_000956105.1 Propithecus coquereli
TCTTACGAATGTAGTATTACACAGCAAGGAAAATGAACAAACTATAACTCCACACAACATGAAGGAATCCTAAAACTTTAAAAAAAGAATCAAGGCACAAAAGAATACATACGGTATTATTCCACTTATTAAAGGCAAAACTAAACGATATTGTTTAGAAATATATACTTAATTGGTAAATAAAAAAAAATAAAAATAAAAACAAATTTGAGACTGTGATTACCATTAAAGGTAGGACAAGAGGAAAAGAGAGGTTGTGATTGGGAAACACTACACAGAATGGGCTTCTGAGGTATTGGTAATGTTGTTTCTTTACCTGGGTGACAGTTACATGTTTGTTTCAAAAATGATGTATTAAACCATACGTTTTCTGTACCTTTCTGTACCTGCACTATATTTAATTTTTTTTTAAAAGGAACTACATTTCCTTCTCAAGCTCCCCAACCTAAAGCA
>NW_012148441.1:0-1259 GCF_000956105.1 Propithecus coquereli
CATGTTATGTTTTTCAAATATTTGTAGGTATTTTGTGCTTCTGTTCACGAAAACATGCATATAGACACTCAAATATACCTAATAAACAGATTATCTTAAAAACTTGTCATTTATTATAGCAGTTGAAGGACTTTAATAAATTTTACAGAAAGATTTGGCTTTGCATTAATAATTTACCTGCTTACATTGAAATGCCATTATTCAATAGCCTTTTTATTGTCTTATTATCTAAGAAGAAAAAACAAATTGGGGATTCACCGCCTGGCATATCTAAAAGTGAATATTCTGAGTCTTCAAACTTTGATTTATTTTATGTTTGATATTTTCATTCCTGAGTAATCTCTGCATTTTTCATTGTCCACTTCCACAAACATATCCTGATCAATTCTTGGATTGTTTCAGAGTATGCGTGTCATTTGTCCCACTGAAATTTAGTTTTCAGCCATTTCCTATCTCTAGTTACAATTTTTTTCAAAAGATTCTCTTTCCTGAAGCTATTTCCACTTTATATTGCATTCCACACCCATAAATCTGTCTGGGTGTGTGTCATTCATTACAAAAATAGATCTCTTGTTTCTGATTTTCTCAGGGTAATAGAGGCTTCCATAATTGTCAATATTCAGGTGCCTTACAGTATATTATCTTTGGATCCCTGTAATATCCAGAAGTCATGGTTTGCCCATGACATTTTTAGCCTACTCTTCTTATCCCAAAGTTCTTCCTGAGTCAGAATTTACATAAAAATTTCTTTCTTCAGTTATGAAATATTGCCCAAAGTTCTATTAACATAAGTCAGGGTAGGTTTGCATTGTATTTCCAATTTCTGCTATGGTTTTGTCTAGTAAGGTATAAGATGCCTATATAGTGAACACATGGCTAAATCTTAAATACCATCAGTAACTTTTGCCTCTTTTCCTGGATAGATTCTGACTCAATGTCTTAGTCTGCTTGGGCTACTATTAAAAAATACCATAGATTGGCTGGCTTATAAAAACAGCAATCTTTTTCTCACACTTCTGAAGGCTGATACATCCAAGACTAAGGCACTGGTAGATTTAAGGTCTGGTCAGGGCCTGCTTCCTAGATGGCCAATTTTTTTTGTGTCTCTTCATATGGCCATGACAGAACGGGCAATGGAGCTGTCCGGGGTCTCTTTTACAAGACCACTAATTCTGTTCATTAGGGTTCCACCCTCATGACTTCATCTAATCCTGATTACATTTCAAAACCATCGCCTGTTAATATCATCACATTCGGGA
>NW_012148441.1:4882-5277 GCF_000956105.1 Propithecus coquereli
GCTTCCAACTACTCAGTAGAGTGTAAGCTTGGAGTCTAATCAATCTGGTTAAGGTGCACTTCTCAGTTACTGGGGTTAGCAAGCCTGTCCACTGACCCTGCCCTTAGTGATGGACATATATTCCTTACTGATGAGTGAAGTTTGCTTGGTCCAAATCACTTCTGATCACATTGGCTTGTATGAGCAGAGCAGCCCAAGCACATTTCAAAATTATCCTTACATTTTCCCAAAATTCTCTCATCTCCTTAGCCATTTGATCTGCTAAAGCCAGCCTTCCTCCATGAAATTTAGTCTACTGAGTTCCATGAATGAAAGTCAAGAGGCTTTCGTAATTCATGATGTGTTCTTCCTTCCTATCTCCTTTCCTCCAAAAACCTCATTCCATTAGAGAGGTC
>NW_012148441.1:10134-10823 GCF_000956105.1 Propithecus coquereli
CAAAATTATATTTCAAATGTTCCTTGTTCATGGCCTTAAAAAAAATCATATAATTGGTGTCAGATTTTTCAAACAAGACTCTCTGTTATTGACTAGCCAAATGACAATCATTCATACCGTAAATGGTTAAACATGACAGTTTCTAAATTTAGTCACACTGATATCAAGTTTTATACCATCTCTAAGTTTTAGTAGTGTACCCAACCTGTAAGTCTACCGTGAATCCCTTATTTATACTGATGCGATGAATAACAATTTTTATGTGTGTGAAAATTGTAAAATGCGTTGGTTACTTTAGGACTATAGGAGCTGCAATCAATGCCATGATCTATATAGTCTAAAAAGACTAAATTTGCTTGTAGCATTTCTTAAAAGAAGCACAATTGCTCATATCCATGGTTCTGCATTGGATTTTGAAAACAAATTTTATTAGCTACTCGATTTTGGTGCAAACATTGCTGATCTGATGCCATGATAAAGTCAACCTTGTTGATTAATATCCTATAGCTTGTCAAACATCCAATTACAGTATAAAAACAGAAAGAATTTTTGTGTTGTCTCATGTCTCTCTTCATATAGGGATTAAGAATGTGAATGAATAATATGAAGAGAGCATGGTTCTCACAGTTCTGATGTGTTTTGTTATTCTGATGCTGTTGGAATAGAGTAGAAAATGGCTGTATTTGGAG
>NW_012148441.1:10873-11619 GCF_000956105.1 Propithecus coquereli
AGAAATGTGTTTCTCAAGGACCACGGAAGCATCTCCTAGAAATGTAATCATCAAGAATGGTAGTAACCCTAATTTCCAGTGTCTGTGTGAAAGTAGGAGTCCAACTTCTGTAAGCACCAATTAGCAAACACAGTTGGCATAATCACATTAACCAATCTCACCCCTAATATCCTCCAGTACTTGTCCACTACCTCACGCCAGCACTTAAAACCTTTCCCACATCTTGCAATATTTGTGAATAAAGCCTTTCTTGCCTGTTTAACTCAATTAGGTACAATTTTTTTGATATTCCTTTCACCTATTTTTTAGAGTGGAGACACAGTGAGTCTGAGTTCTTACTCTAACCTGTGGAATAGAGACAAATCTCTCTAGGGATTAGGATCACTCTCCATATTTTACAATAGAGAAATAGCTACAAGTTTGCACACCGAAAACCTCCAGATATGTAAAAATGTACCACTGAAATTAGCTCAGTGATATCTCATGATATAAAGAAACATGTTAGAAGGTCTAATTCCTTGTCTACCAAGGAGCTAAGGGAAGTTATCTTTTTCCTCTACTTACTGTATAAAATATGTAAGCTTTTATCACAACTTGTACTGCCTTTGTGATACCTTGCATGCATGTAAATCTATTGTTTACTGAGGTTGAAAGGATAATAACATCCGCTCCCAAAGATGTTCAAGTCCTAATTGCCAGAATCTGTGAATATGTTTCATAGTAAATGAATTTGAAATGTGTTTAAC
>NW_012148441.1:12106-12733 GCF_000956105.1 Propithecus coquereli
TGTGAATGTACCCATCCCCTCCTTCCCCCTCCCATTGGCCCAAGTTTCAGTGAATGTTATTATTGTATGTGCACATAAGTGTTGATCAGTTAATATCAATTTGATGGTGGGTACATATGGTGTTTGTTTTTCCATTCTTGGGATACTTCACTTAGTAGAATGGGCTCCAGCTCTATCCAGGATAATACAAGAGGTGTTAGATCAACATTGTTTTTTGTGGCTGAGTAGAACTCCATGGTATACATATACCACATTTTATTAATCCACTCATGTATTGATGGGCACTTGGGTTGTTTCCACATCTTGCAATTGTGAATTGCGCTACTATAAACATTCAAGTGTAGATGTCTTTTTTATAGAATGCCTTTTGTTCCTTTTGGTAGATGCCCAGTAATGGGATTGCTGGATCAAATGGTAGTTCTACTTGTGTTCCATTGGTCTATATGTCTGTTTTTATGCCAATACCCTACTGTTTTGATGACTATAGTTTTGTAGTATATTTTGGAGTCAGGTAGTGTAGTGTGATGCTTCCACCTTTGTTCTGCTTGATCACTACTGCTTTGGCTACATGAGGTGTTTCTTGTTTCCATATTAATTTTAAGATTTTTCTCCATTTCTGTAGAGAAT
>NW_012148441.1:14312-14845 GCF_000956105.1 Propithecus coquereli
GGATGGATTTATATCTAATTCATTCTAATGTGAGGTCATTGACCTTTGTAGTCCATATTTATGTGAAAGTTTCTATTTGACTCTGAACTTTGGGTAGATTCTAGTCTTTATCTCTTTTTCTTCAATTTCAGAAGGTTTTCAAAGTAGAAACTTAAGTTCACGAGGGCTCAGCAGATGTTTCAAAAGTAAAATTCAGGTTAAAACTTCATCTGCTCCAGGAATTCACATTCACACTTCAATTTTGATTTTGGCTTCTGAGAATCTTTACATTTGGTTTCTGAGAATTTTTATTTATTTATATGCTAGGTACTCTCTCTCTCTCTCTCACTTTTGCTCTCTCTCCCTTTATCCCCTTTCCCTTATTCCCTCCCTCTTCCTCAATTTCTGTTTTAATCTTCACCTCTATCATATGCTTATCACATTTTCATTATATTCAGTGTTGTGTTTGTAACAAAATTAAAAGTTCCATTTTGTAGGATGCAGAAGTCCTTTTGCTCTGTTGTTATAATCTGTAGTGATAATCAACTTGGATT
>NW_012148441.1:16442-16834 GCF_000956105.1 Propithecus coquereli
CAGTTTCAAATATTATTCACTGGCTTAAATACTAAAATTCTATTTTTGTAAAATTTATTTTTATTTTAAAGTGTCCATTTTCATATGCAAACACAAAGGAAATTGAAAATTTTGGTCATAAAAGCTATCATCTTTTAAAATGATTCCAAAATTTGTTCTTCAAAAATAAACATAATAAAGGTAATCAAATGCATTCTCCATAGCTACCTGTTGTTTTGTGATCTTGTAGTCTAGCACAACTGGTTTCAATAAGATTATCTCTTAGAGAGTTAAACTCAGTCCAGCACCAAATAGTTTTAATTTTCTTTTAATTAATTGAATAGAAACTTATAACTTTCTTCTAAATAAAATGGCTTCTGAGATTTTTGAAATATTCGACATGTATATAACTT
>NW_012148441.1:16884-17431 GCF_000956105.1 Propithecus coquereli
TCAGTGAATAGATAAGAGCCCAGACTCTGTTTATTTTTCAAGTCTCTGTAGTTTGTCTCTGGACTTCAGGCTGTGAGAACATCCTGTGCTTTAATTGGCCAATTAATCACTCTAGGGGATATGTCCACCTGGGATCAAACCTTGCTATGAGCATAAAAAATTCCTATAGAGATTCTTCTTTCAAAAAGAACAATTGGCTAACAGTTGACTGGGAGTTGTAGAAAGTCTTATCGGTGAGTAGATCTCTAATCCCTCACTGCAACTTTTTTGGATGTATAGACTTACAATTGCTGACTTTTTATTCATTGACGCTTTTGCAACTTGAGAAATTTTGCATGATGCTGATACTCCAAACTTGGAACACAATAACATTTGAAGGCCAGCTTGCGGTCATGTATTTCTAGTCAAGAATTCTTTTTCTCCATTCAACACTAGATTTCAGAAAGAAAAAAAAAATGTAGATTATTTTGCAGGATGGATTTATATCTAATTCATTCTAATATGAGGTCATTGACCTTTGTAGTCCATATTTATGTGAAAGTTTCTA
>NW_012148441.1:21772-24121 GCF_000956105.1 Propithecus coquereli
AGGTAACAAAATCTTTTAAACTTCTGTCAAAAATGAAACTAAATTTGTTTTAAGTAATTATCAACTTTTATGTACAATTAGGTTATGATATAGATTTCCTATATCCTGTTAGTGGACAATGGAAAAATGTTCTAGTAGTGCTTATATACATGGGTGGTAATTTAGACCTCTTTAGTTTTCTAATCCACTTACGTTAGGCAGAATTCTAAGGTAGTTCTTCACAATCTTCATCTTCCGGTGTAAACACACTTTTTCCAAGTTATTCAATCAAACACTAATCTAGGTGCTGTTGTGAAGAGATTTTGAGGATATACTTAAGGTTCCCAATCAGATGCTGTTAAGATGGAAATATTATCCTCGGTGAGCTTAAACCAATTAGGGGAGCCCTTACATGGGACTAAGCTCTTCCTACTGAAAGAGAGGCAAAGCTTGAGTGGAATGAGGAAGTTAATAATTGCAATATTATATATTGCTAGCTTTCAATATAGAGCTATGTGGCAAAGAATGTAGTTGTCCTCTAAGAATTGAGAGTAAAACCAAACTGACAACCAGCAACATAACAGGGATCTCCGTTCTACAACTCCCAGAAACTAAATTTTGATAAAATTGAATAAACTTGAAATTGATTCTTCTTCAGTACCTTCACAAACACAGCCCAGCCTATAACCTACTGTCAACCTGTGAAGCTCTGAGTAGAGAACACAATTATGCTGTACCTAGACTATTGATCTGCAGAAACCATGAGATAATAAATGGGTTTTGTTTAAGCCTCTATGTGGATGTTAACTTGTTATGCAGCGATGGAAACTAATACATTTGTCTGCTTTCTTCCCAATATTAATGTTATGGAATATAATCTTTCATAGTGCCAGCAAAATTGAATTTCTGATTTTATGTCTTTAATGCATGAACTTGTGTAGTTTTGACTAGTAATGCATTATTAACTAACTTTAAAGTAAAAAAGATTAGCAATATATTTAAGCATTTCATAATAAAAGGAATTTTAAGTGCATGCATTATGTTATTTGTCGCTATTTATCCTAGAGTCCTACATAATCAATCACTTATATACTAGTTAGAAACCTTATTACTTAGCATGTGTATCACTCTCTATGTGTTAAAGCATTGAATTAGCGCTAATTGTTATCAATTGCTAGTAAAAGTAATCTTTTGGTAGTTAACCAACAAGCTAAGTAAAAGCAGCAGTACAAAATTAATTAGTATTTAATTACCAAAAATTTTAAATAGCAAATCATCAGTTCAAAATACATAATGAATGGAATGGTTATTTGACTTTAAATAAGGTACTCAGGTACTATTTTTCAGGAGATATAAATAAGTGTAACTCAGGGTTATGATTGTAACTTGGAGCTAAATATTCATGTTATATCTGGATATGCTCCCTTATTCTTTCTCCACTCATATTCAATTTTCTTGATAATCCCCCAAATAGAAGATATTATTTAATGCTTACTGTGTACTGAATACTGAGAAGTATTACCTTTGTTTCAAACTCAGAAACGAATCAGAGTCTAACTGTATGTATGTCTCCGTGTGTGTCAGGGATGAGAGGGTAGTTGGGGAGGGAGTATGGTGTGGATCAGTCCCACAGTACACTTTCAGTCTGCATCTCTATTAGTCTTTGGTAGCAAATGTAAATACATGGTGCCTTCTACTTTTACTCATTGACCTGGGCTGTATGTTGTTAATCTTCTTTGAATAGTTAGATTCCTACTTCTCTATATAAGTTTATATTTTGTTTGCACGTCTGATATTCTGATTCTCCAGAATATGGATTCACTTTTGCTCTATTCATATCTTCTTTGATAAGACTATCTCTTCTAATATTAGTATAGTTTCTAGACATACTCTGCTTGCAGACTTTTAAAAAATTGATAGACAAAATTATGTGTATTTGGTGTACAATATGATGTTTTGAAGTATATGTACATTTTGAAATGACTGAATCTAGCTAATTAACAGATGCATTACCTCGCACAGTTATCAGTATGTGGATGAGAACTCTTTACATCCACTCTTTCAGCATTTATCAAGAGTACCATAAATTGTTAACTAAATTCACCATGTTGTACAATAGATCTCAAACTTATTCCTCCTTCCTAACTAAACTATTCATAACTAAATTTTTTTATCCTTTGACCAACATCTCTCCAACCCACCTCCACTACCCCACCAGCCACCACCACTCCTACTAACCATCATTTTGCTCTCTATTTTTAGGACATTAACTTTTTTAGATTCCTCATATGAGTGAGATCAAGAGATATTTTTCTTTCTGTGCCTGGCTTATTTCACTTAACACAATATCCTCTAAGTGTGTTCATTTTC
>NW_012148441.1:24879-27140 GCF_000956105.1 Propithecus coquereli
TGTACAAAATTATGAGGTAAGGTGTGATTTTTTTTTAAATTCAGGATATTATGGGGGTACGAACATTTTGATTACATATAATGTGTTTGCTTCACCCAAGCTGTCTAAGACAATATGTATTACATACTGGTATTAGACATAACACAACAGTTAAATAATTTAAAATTTTATTTGAGTGTTGAACATTTCAAAAGTTTCAAAAGATATCCAAATATATTGGTTTTTCATTCAAAAAAGTTAATCAGAAATAACCTCAGAAGTGCACCTACTGATATATAATGTTTATAATGTTGAAATATAAATAATTTCCACAAAACACTCAGTATATTTCTTCTGACAGCTATACTGAATTAAACAATTAAATTAATTATCTATTAAGTGCACAAGGTAAGCAGATATTTTCCAGATAGGTGTGTAATTTCCATGTTAATCCTCAATGAAGCCCCTAGTTTTTGTAATGTTCTTTTTTTCCCCACTGAATGGACAAAACATTCATATTTTTACAATTTTAGAATTTTGCCTGTAGCCCAAAATTCATTATATTGCCATGTCCTTATGACTTTTGATTTTCGTTACAGATCATTATGCTACTGGGAAATTATCATATCTGAGAGACAATACAAGCAGGGTCTTTCCTACCTTGATTATATTACATTGTCTTTTTTAAATTATTGTCTGTACACTGAGATCAATTAACCTTTTTTAAGAAAATACTTGCTGCACAACAAATTGCATTTAAATATCTTGTGGGTAGTTTATTGTTATAAAGTGTAATTTAAGAAAATTCTTATCACTGCTTGGTTATGATGAAAAGAAAAGTCTGATAAATATTAACCCCTATAAACAGATAAGAAAATAGGAAACAAAGTTCTCTTTAAGTGTTGAAATGTTTTAGGATTGATTTTCTTTTCATAGGAAGGCAGAAAGTTTAAGTAATAATAAAAAGAAATAATAGTGTCAGTGTGTTTCCTGACTATCTGGAACATTTTGCAAGACAGCTAGCATAGCTCTCTCTCAGGCAGTAATATCTTAAGCAAAGCATTGAAAGAGTGCTCTTTGCAGATGGATAAAATCAAGTATAAGCATATATTTTCAAACATTGAATCAGAAAATGAAATACTGTTGAAAACATATAAATGAAACCACTTTCCCTACCTATGCCTGAGTTCAAACTGGGAAACAACCCTTGCTGCTAGACTTCAATGAGAGAATGTTTCAGACATGTCTAGGAAGTTATAAACAACCGCAGGAAAAGGACACCTTAGCTTTTCACACACCAAAGTCATCTTCACCCTTGAGTGCCAGGTTATAGTTCTGATTATAGTTTTGAAGAATGCTTTTTCCTCCAGCCACAGGAGTAGATACTGAGAGTAACCCTGAGGTTTATGCTGCATGGCAGTCTTTGTAAACTCAACTGAAGTATCAGTCCAGCAATTCAGCCTGGGATTAGAATTCCACCTAGACTTCCACCCTAAGAAAAAATAGTACCAATTTTACTTAGGATGAAAATGAATTAAAAAGTCAAATAATTATGAACAAAACTAGTAAGAACCCAGACTTAAACCATTCTCATATAGCCATCTAATCTTTGACAAAGCAGACAAAAACATACACTGGGGAGAAGAATCCTTATTCAATAAATGCTGCTGGGAAAATTGGATAGCCACATGTAGAAGACCGAAACAGGATCCACATCTTCCACCTATCACGAAAATCAACTCATGGTGGATAACAGACTTAAATCTAAGGCATGAAACTATAAGAATTCTAGAAGAAAATGTCAGAAAAACTCTTATAGACATCGGCCTAGGCAAAGAATTTATGAAGAAGACCCCAAAGGCAATCACACAACAACAAAAATAAATAAATGGGACCTGATCAAATTAACAAGTTTCTGCACAGCCAAGGAAACTCTCAAGAGAGCAAATAGACAATCTACAGAATGGGAGAAAACATTGACACATTACACATCCAATAAAGGGCTGATAACTAGAATCTATATAGAACTCAGGAAATACAGCAAGAAAAAATGAAACAACCCTATCAAAAAGTAGGCAATGGACATGAACAGAAACTTTTCAAAAGAAAACAGACAAATGACCAACAAACATATGAAAAAATGCTCTCTAATCATCAGAGAAATGCAAATCAAAATCACTATGAGATATGACTTAACTCCAGTGAGAATGGCCTTTATCAAAAAGTCCCAAAACAATAAATGGTGGCATGGATGTGGAAAGATAGGAACACTCATACACTAT
>NW_012148441.1:30515-34883 GCF_000956105.1 Propithecus coquereli
AATAGAAAAAGGAATATTGAAATGCAAACCAGAAAAATTGTTGCTTTATTCTCAGTCTTCATATCTGTAATTTTTCAGTAATTTCATATAATTTTGTATGTATGTATTAAAAAGGACTAAATTATATAGTTCTCCAGAATATTACATTTCAAATATTATACATTATAAGAATAAGATATTTACTTTAAAGATTATGTTCCGAAATTCAGTTTTTGAGTTAAGATATTTATTTGTAAAGTTTCCCTCTTGAAAGGGAATTTACATACATTGCTTGCAGTTTTAGAGATATGCATCAAATCTTAAATAAATTAGGGAATATTTGGCTCTATTAATATTCTAACTGGCTTTCCCATAGATATTAGCCAGCTGGTTCTATTATTTATACAGATACGAAAAAAGCCAAAATTTTTGTGACACTTTGAATGAAAATAACAGAGTGGGAGGACTCTTCTACCAGAAACCAATAATTAATATAAAGCCCATTTATTAAGAAGGTATGGTCCTAACACATAGATAAACAAACTAATGTATGAAAATGCAACCACAGATTATCTTTGCTATGGTTTGAATGTTTGTATCCACCTCAAAATTCAAAGTGTTGAAACTTAATCCCAAGGTGATGGTATAAGTTACTGAAGTCATTAGGGAGTGATTAGGTCATGGAATTAGTACCTTTACAATGGGTTTAATGCTCTTATAAAAAAAGATCCCAGAGAGCTAGTCTGCCCCTTCCACAGTGTGAAGACTCAACTAGAAAGTGCTATCTATGGACCAGAAAGCCCCCATCAGACATTGAACCTTCAGGTGCCTTGGTCTTGGACTCCTCAGTCTTCAGAACTGTGAGAAATAAATTTCTGTTGTTTATAAGCCATCCAGTTTATAGTATTTTCTTATAGCCACCCAAAGGCACTAAGACATCAGGTCACATGATATATAGACAGAGGTTGTTTTGCAAAAATGTAAGGGAAATTATAGAATTTTCACTAACGGTGCTCCTTGAACTAGGAATTCATATGGAAATATTAATAAATTAACTGTACTGTTATAATAAAACAATTGCAGTAAAGACCTATATGTTAAAAATTAGATAATAAATCTTTTTGAATAAAATATAGGGGAGGACTGTCATGAGTTCAAGGTGGACAGGGTATTGTTTTTGTTGTTAAACAAAAAACCAACCACTGACTATGAAGAAAAATTGTATAAATTTGACTATAATAGATACTAAAAGTTTTAAAAACTTTTTTTTTAATTAAAAGAATATGAATGTAGAATAGAAAATGCAAACCACAACCCAGGGATGATGCATAAAACACATATAAACAGTAAAATTTTTGATAGAGAATATGTAATAAAAATTCATACCACTCAATACAGAAAAACTAATCCTGTGGAAAACTGGGCAAAAGACTTAAGTCACTTTTCAAAATGAATCTGAAATGACAATGAAACATAAAGACTAATGCTTAACCTTCCTAACAATAAGGAAAATGGAATCTAACAACCAATGACATGCCAGGAAATATCTATCACATTGAAGTCAATTTTTTAAAGACATTCAAAATTTGGGGGGGATATAGGATAATGAGAATCCTTTTGTATCACTGATTGGAGTACAATTGGTTTGACTATATATTTTTAGTTGTCCGATTAATTTCTTTCTATTTTTAGTAGAGACGGGGTATCGCTCTTGCTCAGGCTGGTTTCGAACTCCTGAGCTCAAACAATCCGCCTGCCTCGGCCTCCCAGAGAGCTAGGATTACAGGCGTGAGCCATCGCGCCCGGCCTTGGCACTTCATCTTTATCCAACCATTGTGTCAAATGCTTGTGATTGTCAAAAAGAATCCATTTTTCATCACATGTAAAAATAAGGTACAACAATATTTCATCTTTATGTCGTGATAGCAAAGAAAGGCAAGATTCCAGACGATTTCTCTTCTGATATCGTTTAATTCATGTGGAACCCATCTACCCAGCTTCTTTACCTTAGAGATTTGTTTTAAATGGACCAATATTGTTGGAATAGTAACATCAAATCTTCCTGCTAATTTACGCATAGGTTGAAATGGAATCACTTCCACTATAGCTTTCAGCTCATCATTATCCACCTTGGTCTCAAGTCACCACATGGCTCATTTTCAAGATTAAAATCACAAGAATGGAGCTTCTCAAACAATTGACATAATCTGCATTCATTAGCCACATCCTTCCCCAACATTTTGTTGACATTTTAAGCTGTCTGCGCTACATTGTTTCCACAATGGAACTCATATTAAAAAATAACACTAATTTACGAATTTTCCATGGCTTTAAAAAATTGCTCGAAAAAATTTCTCGAAAGATAATCCCAAGCCAAAATGTGTGTTTGAAAGACTGAGGATGTACCTTCACAATAAAAATAAAACAAGAAATGTCAAAGTAAAATGTTAAAGACATCAACTCTCAAACTTAGTACTTACCTCTTGTATTATCCTGGATAGAGCTGGAACCCATTCTACTAAGTGAAGTATCCCAAAATGGAAAAACAAGCACCACATGTACTCACCATCAAATTGATATTAACTGATAAACACTTAAGTGTATGTACATATAGTAATAACATTATCAGATGTCAGGCAGATGGGAGAGGAAGGAGGGGATGGGTATATGCATACATAATGGGTGCAATGCACACCGTCAGGGGGATGGACACGCTTGAAGCTCTGACTTGGGTGGGGCAAAGGCAATTTATGTAACCTAAACATTTGTACCTCCGTAATATGCTGAAATTTAAAAAAAAATTAAAAACCCAAAGGCACATAAAACTACAACATGGTTTCAATAACTGACATAGAACATACCATGTTATCATTGTCACCAGAGCTCATGAAAGGCAGATATTATCTGAGTCTCTAGAGACATTTTAAACTCCAGTCTTTTGGGGAAAGCTTTTTAAAATCCTGTTCTAATTCATCATTTGTTGACTATGTTTTTATTTATAACCATGTATTCCAGTAATATGCACATTTTTAGCTTCCCCTAACAAACGCACAACAATGTTGTAAATTCCCTATGACCCAATCTAATATAGATTAGATACATATTGATGTTTGTAGAACACATAAGCATGTGAGTATTGGATTTGGCTAAGCTGTTTTGTTACATCTCATACCTTACATATCCAAAGGTATATGTTGATAAATGTCAATATGTTATTAAGTGGGAATATGAGTATGTATACATTTAAAAAGGATTTAATCTTAAATCTCTGAATGATGAAGTATGGTATTTCACCAGAAAAACTGGAAAACTAAGAATCAAGTAACAAGCACAGGAAAAATGTTATGTTGCAAGCATAAAAACAGTAATTATATTTATATATAAATACTGAAGAAACAAATAATTTAAATACAGTATTTCTTGTCAGATGCTTGCTAAAGTAAAAAGTAGAAAATTCAAACCTTAGTTTGAATCACATATATGTCATTAAAATATTTATACAAAATTTGGCAATTTAATTAATTTCTCTGTACTTTAGCATTATTATTTTAAATGATTATGAGAAATCTGACTTTAAACATTTGTTGTGAAGAATTTCTGGCTTGATGTAAGGGAGAATTTCTGTTAGCTAATGAACATGCAAAAAAAAATGTTTTTTAGTCCTACAAATATAGGTCATTAAATATGAATTTATCTGATTTTATCTGAATTTAATCTGAATTTAACCTGAATTTATCTGAATTTAATCTGATTTCAAATAAGTGTAGATTATTATATCTCAAACAAGAAGCAGTACGATTAATCAAAGTATGTGCCTAAAGTATTGACATAGTTTTGACATCTTAACAATAGCTTGTTTATATCCTCAGCAAAGAAACCTGAAAGTGAGTGGCAATGAAATCACAAAAGGTGTTTTCTCAAGCTTGTTCAGAATTAGAATATTTTTCCTTGCAAGAAGGGTTCCAAAGCCTGAAAGAAAGTAGTCAGTTGGTGTAAGGTCTGGTGAATGTGGTGGATGACAGAGAGTTTCCAAGTCCAGCCTCTGTAGTTTGAGCAGCCTTGTTTGTCTGACATGTGGTTGAGCATTATCTTGCAAGATTTTTGGCCTGTCTCTGTTGATCAATCTCTGCTGCTTAATTGCGAGCATCCTCATCATTTCATCCAATTGGTTGCAGTAGACATCTGCTGTAATTGACTGACCAAGTTTCGTGAAGCAGTAGAGCATAATACCAGCGCTGGACCACCAAACAGACACCATTCACTTTTTTTTTAAATGAATATTCAGTTTTGGACTGTGTTTTGGCACTTCATCTTTATTGTATTTTATTTTTTCTTTTTTGAGACAGAGTCTCACTCTTTTTGCCTGGGCTAGAGTGAGTGCCATGGCAT
>NW_012148441.1:37473-47870 GCF_000956105.1 Propithecus coquereli
AAAGACTAATGCTTAACCTTCCTAACAATAAGGAAAATGGAATCTAACAACCAATGACATGCCAGGAAATATCTATCACATTGAAGTCAATTTTTTAAAGACATTCAAAATTTGGGGGGGATATAGGATAATGAGAATCCTTTTGTATCACTGATTGGAGTACAATTGGTTTGACAAACTTGGAGTAGTGTTTGCATATTTTAATATGTGCGTGATCTGACACTCAGGTATTCCATTCTCAGGTATCACCTAGAGAAACAATTATAATGTGTGAAAATATTTCAGGTAGCATTTTACATAATAGTCATAAATTATGTATTTATGCATATGCCCATTATGACTGATTATTTTTCTTTCTAGTGGCAGGAGGGACTCTTAGGGCACATTATATTAATGTGTACTGGATATAGACAAATGTGTTATTGAAATAGTTTATACTTAATGGGACTGACTCTCTATTATAGCCAAAGAAATCTACATGGTTCAACCCATGAACCTAATCAAAACTTATAAACTTGAGGTTATGGCCTAAATGTTGAGTCCCTTGATATGCCCAAAAAACAAAAAAGAGAAAAAAAAGAAAGAAAGAAAAACAATCTTATTGAAAGTTTATTTAAAAATATATATACATAACTCATGACTAATAGCTTATTTTGAATGAATTGTAGTTTTCCAATAAATATTTTGAAAACAGCAACAATTAGTGTGATAGTAAGAATTCTAAGATGACTCCAATGATCTTGAATGAACAAAACTTCTAACTTAGTTCCAAGCAATAGAATATGGCAAGGGTGATGAGATAGCAGTCCTGTGATTATGTTATGTTGTAAGATAAAGGGAAAGGGATTTTGCAAATGTAATAAAGGCCCCTAATGAGTTGACTTTAAGTTAATAGAAAATAAATTATTCTTGTTAAGTTTGACCTAATCAGGTTAGCCCTTTAAAAGAAAATTTGCAAATCAGAGATTGTTTTACTGCTGACATTGACAAGCAAAATTCTTCCTCGATTTCTAAAGCTTTAAGGAAATGCATTCTGCCAACCACCACGTGAGCTTGGAGGTTGGAAGATGACCTAAAATTTCAGATGAGACCCCAGCCATAGCTGGCACTTTGACTGCAGCTATGAGTGAGTGCATCAGGAGAGGACCCACTTTTGCTGTGCCCACTCTCCTGAACTATGGAAACTGTGTGATAATAAATGTGCATTGTTTACATCCATTAAATCTGTGGTACTCTGTAGAGTAGTAAGGTAACTAATGCAGTTACTTTAAATAAAAAATAAAACATCTCAAGCAGGTCTTTCTAAATAATTTCTTTAACGAATGTGTTGTATTTCTGGATTGGTGAATTGTGTCTTCCTCTTTTCTTTATCATCTCTAACTGGGCCTTACTGATCAGAATCTGTAACATATCAGTAAATGTCAGCAATGATGTGTCTAATTTCCACTCTAGCTTGTTGATCTTGGAAAAAGCTCTGAAATTCTGTTGGCCTCCGTTGTTTTTTTTTGGCCATATGGTGGCCTCCAGAGGAACTGTGTCTATGTTAAACAGGTGCACAAGCTGCTCCATTGTTGGTTGGAAAGATAATGTGAAGATGATCGTTTTATTTATTTATCACAACCAATTAACAGTCCAGTTTTCATATTGTTATCATTTAAATAATACATTTTTGTGTGCAATGATGCAATTTTTTTATATCAATAGATCTAGCAGGTACAAGTGTTTTTTGATACACGGGTTAATTGCATAATGCTGAAGACAAGGCTTTTAGTGTACCTGTCATCAGAATAGTGTACCTGTCATCAGAATAGTGTACATTTGTATGATTATATGCACACTTTTCTTAATGATGTCATTTGAGGAGCAAAATTGTCTATCCCTACACTCAGTCTAGACACTGACAACATAAACCATGCTTTATGGTCTACCTTAACAAAATTTGACTATTCTATGATCTTCATTAGCATTGCTTCAATTTTCCTGAACTATCCTTCCCAAGAAAAATGGTTTGACTATTCATTATAGGAAGTTCCTGGAAGACCTATGGCTCTTCAGTATAAAGTCTCAACAATTTGGGCCCTAAGAGTCTTTGAATTTCTCTTCTTAAAATCCTCTCTTAGCATTTGCATCTGTCTTAAATTGGTAGTATTACTTTTACCCAAACCCAATCAAATACTGTCTTGAAAAGACCTGCCTTTAACTGAACTTACAATTTTCAATAGATTAAAGCTTCCACTGTCTCGGAGACACTGCTAGAATTTTGAAAGGTGTTTTTTTTCCCTTATAAATGTAAGCAATAAACTCAACTTCATCTTATGAGCAAGTTGTTTGGTTATATTTGGAGACGAATATCTTATGGACAAGATAATATTTAACAAACATTCTAACTCCAAAATTTCATACTGATTTAAATGATGATTTCATCTTTTTAAATTTTTGTATTATTAAAAATGATGTTCTTTTGAGTTCTTGAAACATCTTTCTATTATATGCCCTATTGACTATGAAACAGCATTATAATTTTTAAATATTTTGAAATATTTTAGAGATTAAAGTCTTATTTTTTATATTAATGAAAAATTTTAGGGAAATCATTGAAAAGCAATATTTTGGAAAGCTCAAATAATTATTTTCTTCTTTAATAAAATTAATATTTTCAATTTGAACTGACAAAGTTAGTTTGATCATGTATCCTACAATACTACACATTAGGCACCTGATCTTTCACAATAAAATCTGGGCTTGGCTTTCATTGTTTTCACAATTTTAGCCAAAATAAGTAGTGAATGACACAAGACTTTATATTATACATTCTCAACTTAACAAAACCATTGTGAATTATAATTTTAAAAGAAAGATAATTTCATGTGAAATACCATTTTTTAAATTCTTTACATGCTGGGATTTTTTAAAATACTGCTTGAGAAAAATCAGAGATAAGAAGATAAAAACACAAGAAAGAGCATCAGAATTGCTTTCTGTGAATAATGTCTATAGGAAATAATTGAACTTTTCAGTGACATATATGGGCACTTGATTTAAATAGGAGATCTGAGTTTCTTGTGTAGATTTTACAGTGAATCATATAGCATGTTAAAGTGTGGCTGTGTTATGTAGAAATTAATAGCACTGTAATAATATTTCCCAAAGTTTTCCATATGTTACAGACTAATACTCCTGTTGGATTATATTATTTCTTATATTGTTAAATGAGTACATTACTGTTAATATTTTAAAGAAATACTTGGAATTATCAAGGATTTTTTCAGGCTAATGAAGATACATGTTATTATATATCCAACTAGTATGTCAATATAATATTTAAAAATAAATGCTATATTTCTGTAAGAAATTTTTCTTTAAAATTCAATAAAATTTGAGTCTTCAATATTTTATTTAACTGCTCATGGACACAAGTGGCTAAGAACCGAGAGGAGTGATTTGGTGGGTAATGTTTGAGACTGCTGCAAATCCTCACACCTGCTAAAACTCACTCATCTGCTGGCCACAGCTGGAGGAAGAAAATGACTCCTGATTCTATTTTACCTTCCAAATCTCAAGCACATGTTTCTCTTTGGCAGAATTTAAACTTGGATGCTGCTGTGAAAGGCTTATGGGAAATGCAATTCCAATGCATCCACTCTCTGTGTAACTGGGGAGATTACAGGAGGAGGGAGGAATAGGGTTGTGTACCAAGGTACATTCTGGAGGAGTTCTCCAGTACTCTTCATCAATTTGATCTTGAATGACTCAATGTCACGACTTCATTTTATAATATAGATGTTGCAGTTTAAGAAAGAATTTCATCATTTAAGTTAATCTTATATTTATTTGCATTTACCACTATTTAGGCTTACTTCAGTGCTTTATTACTCAAGAGTTTAGTACTTTAGTCCTTTGATCTCATGTCCTCTTTGACCAAAGATGAGTTTAGAAAATTCTCAAGCTCTAGATTGGATTCACGGGATTTCTAAATATGCATACATAACAGCTTATCTGACATCTCCCAAACAATGTCTAATAGGCATTTAAACTTAGACCAAAAATTCCTTGATCATTACATTCAACTTTCTTCTGTACTTTTCTTCCTGATCTAGAAAAGGGCATAATTTATCCACCTGGTGACCATATCATGTATCACCTATTTCTGGGCCCTTTGAAAGTGAAAGGGGATGCTATAATTAATTAGGTTGTGATGATAGACACAAAGCAACAAAATAAAAACATATGCTGAATTTTTGCTCTTTCTTTGATACGTCTTCCCGTCTATTGGCAAAAGCCATTCTGTCTGGTCTATCTCCAAAAGATATTTTGCTAAGCTACACTAACATTAACATAACATACATCTCTTTTTGTAGAGTATACCATACAACATTTTTAGTGTATCCACTGAGTTGTGCAATCATCATCATAATATACTTTTAAGAATATTTTCATCCCAAAAAGAAATCCTGTAACCATTAACAACCATTTCCCATCATCTCACTCCCTCCCAGCCCCTTTCAATCACTAATCTACCTTCAAACCTACAGATTTGCCTATTCTGGACATTTTATGTAAATGGAAGCATTCAATATGTCACCTTTTGTGACTAACTTCTAGCACTTATCATAATATTGTAAAGTTTTGTCCATGTTTTAGCATGCATCTATACTTCATTTCTTTATACTGCCAAATAATACTCCAAGTTTCGATATACATTACAGTTGTCCATCAGTATAAGTGGAGGGATGTTTCCAGGACCCTCATCTGTACCAAAATTTATGAATGTTCAAGTCTGGCAGTGGTCTCTGTAGAACCAGCCTATAGAAAAAGTTGACCCTCATTATATAACAGTTCCGCATGCATCCCACTAATACTCTATTTTCAGTTCATCTTTGGTTGAAAACAATTCATCATTAAAAGGAATCTGCATAGTTCAAACCCATGTCATACGAGGGTCCACTGCATTTTGTTACCCATTCATTAGTTGATACATATTTGAGCTGTTTCCCTTTTTTAGCAATTAGAAATGCTGCTATAAATGTTCCTGTACAGTTATTTGCTAAACAAATATTATTTATTTTGATTACACAGCTCTAAAAGAAATTGATGGTTCATTTTAACTCTATGTTTGACTTTTTGAGAAAGTCAAATGGTTTTTCAAAGTGGCTGTGCCATTTTATAAAGCAACTAGGAATATTAGAGAATGCCAATTTCTCAACATCACCACAAACACTTGTTATCATCTGTCATTTTTATTTTATTCACTCCAGTGTATTTGAAATGGCATTTCATTGTTATTTGTATTTCAATCTCTATAATGGCAAATGTCTAGAATTCCTTCCATGTGTTTCTTGGTCATTTGTACATGACTTGGAGAAATATCTACTCAAATTAATTGCCCATTTCAATTGGGATATTGGACTAAATTGAGTTATTGACCTTTTAATCACAGAGCATTTGCATTTAATATACCAAAAGGGGAATGACAATGGTTTACAATTGAAATAATGGGATAAAAATTTAATAAAATTTTTTCACATTTATTCTTTCCAGGTGAGGTGCTCTTTGCCTGAGGATTCATAGTAGGCATTGAACACCTAAGCCTGGTGAAAGTAGTTCTTCCAATTATGACTTTATATGCTTTATAATGTATTTTTTGCTACACATATCATTCACCTAAAAAAAAGTGGGAATTGTCATGTTATCTTAAACCAAATTGTTTTAGCTATAATATTATAATTTTGTATTAACTTATTTATATGATTTACCATTCAATGTATTATTTATAAATGATAACTTTAAAATAATTGAAAGCAAGTTTATTTACTAAAATTTAGAAAGTGAACATTTATTACTCAGATTTATGTTCAGTCGTTAAGACAAAGAGGGGAGGAGGTGACATTTTTCAGCTTTAGTGACCTCTAGAGATCTTTCCCAAACATTGATCACAAACAAAAAGTTGTTAGTGTTATGGAAGCTGAAGTCTGGTTCATGGTTTTTGGGTTTTTTTTTTTTTTTTTTTGGTCTTGCTCTGTAGCCTAGGCTGGAGTGCAGTGGCATCATCATAGTTCTCTGCAACCTCAAACTCCTGGGCTCTAGTGATCCTCCTGCCTCAGCCTCCCAAGTAGCTGGGACTTCAGGTACATGCCCACTGCCCCCCAGCTAACTTTTTTATTTTTTTGTTGAGATGGGGTCTTGCTCTTGCTCGGGCTGGTTTCGAACTCCTCGTCTCAAGCTGTAATTCCACCTCAGCCTGCCAAAGTGCTAGGATTACAGAATTGAGCCACTACACCCAGCCTCTTATTATTTTTCATATTATTTAAAATTATAGCTCCAAACTGAATGTATATAATATTTTTAGTAAATATTTATGAGTTACGTTTTCTAGGAATCAAATAATAACCACGTGTTTATCTGTATATACTGTTGAAAAGTAAAATAGGTGTGTGATCTTGGATAAGTTGCTTAAAGTCATTGGGTCTCCATTACCAGATTTTTATAATGTGGATAATAAATGTACTTGTCTCACAAGGATATTATGAGTGTTTAAAAAGTCAATATTTCTGAAATGCTGAAAAGCATTTCTAGCAAGTATTAAGCACTAAAAATATCCTAATACAAAGAAACAGATAATTTGAAGATGCATTTGGCTTCAGATATTCACTTTAACAAGTCAACAGCATCCTTCTTTCTTTTACCAAAATGAAAATAAGTCATATTCTCTATTATCTGTGATAATTATAGTGTAAATATACATGTGACTTTTATAACTATTTTATTATACAAAATATGAAAATACATTATAATGCCTTAAACAAAAGATTCTTAACTTCCCTCTTTTCAAAATGTAACTTATATAAGACAGTATTAATTTGGGATAAAATCAAGACATGGTAAAACTAAGTAATTAAGAATGTTTTTCTTTAATTAGAAATGTTAAACCCAATTGATTTCCCTTCATGGGGGAAACCAGAGTTGATAAAAAGTTTTACTACATTTTATTAATTTGGGAGACAAGAGAAAACTTTTTGTTTACCATACCCTTGCTTATTTACATTTTCACCCAGAATAGATAATATGACCTAATATTATTGAGCACCACTTATATGCAATGGATTTTTATCACTATTCTATTAATATAAAAAACATGTTCTTTAAAACTATATTATCTCATAAACTAGGGCATTAATATAAGCTAATCATTAACTATCCATGGCTGGGTGTTAGTCTCTTTTCCTTTTTACTTAACTACACTTTATCACAAAATATATTAATAGGATTCTTATGTGTGCATAATGTTTTATAGGGAGTAAGCATATTTTTAAGGCTCTATTTGAATGAACAAAGTGACTTCTGAAAATATCTTTTTTCAACAAAGCAGCAAAATTTTATTCTAAACTACAACATATTTCACTATCAAAATAACATAGTTAAAGCATGGGGTTTATAATCAATAATTCACTAGAGGAAAAGGTACAAAAAAACAAATCTAATTTTATATTAAACTATTTGGGAGAATAAGTCCTAGAAATGTTGACTGAGTATATTCTTCATTGGCTCCTCTGTAGAAAAACCTTTAAATTCACTTGTATTTTTTTTCCTGAGCACATTGACTGTTTTAATATTTAATAATGACATTATTTCTATCCCTATTTCAGTCAAAATTTGATATGATACACTTCCTTTTGAATGTTGTGTGAGCATCCTATAATATTTTAATGCACTGATTCACTGAACCAAATGAAGCTTCCTGGGAATATTTTAAGGGACCAGAAAACCAAGAGTCACAAAATTTTTCTAAGGACAATGGGCCAGTATGAAATGTTATATAGGTAAGTTACTTTTGATTTGCTGTAAGTTTAAACTTACATGAAAGTCGCAACAATGTTATAATTACTTTCTATAATCTATTTACCCAATTTTATAGTAGATAACATCTTATATCATTCTGTCTGTTTATAAATTTACATGTGTACAAACATTTATTTTTCAGAACCACTTGACAGCAACTTAGATGTGCTTTACCCCTTTACCCCTAAACACCTCAATTTGTATTTTCAAAGAAAGAGCAAATTGTCTTACATAACTACAGCAGTTTATATGGTTTGGAATTTTAACACTGAAAAGAGACCATTGTATGGTCTAAGATCCATATGTAAATATCCGTTTTCCCAAGAATGACACGTATAGTTTACAGTTGTTGCTTCCAAGATTCTGTATAGAATCACACTTACTATTTAGTTGCCATATCTCTTTAGTATCCTTTAATCTGGAATATTTCCACAGCCATAAGTTCTATTTCTTGACCTTGATATTGTTGCAAAGTACAGACCCGTTATTTTGTATGGTGTCTCTAAACTGACCTTGTCTGACATTTGCTGACGATTAGATCCATGTTATGCTCTTTGTCAGGCACACCATACCTTTGGTGTTGTGTCTTTCTCAGCACATCATATCTGGAGATGTATCATGCCCTTTTCTCTCCGTATTGGTGATGTTAGCTTTGATCACTTAGTTAAGGAGGTGGCCACAAATTTTTCCATCATTAAATTTAATTTATAATGACAATCAATGAATAAACTTTCTGTAGCCATCTAATTTAAGATTATAAAAATATCCTGCTGTTCATCAAATTTGAACCCATTAGGTTTAGCTTCCATTTGAGAACATTTTAATTATACACACACAGACACACACAAACACACATTTATACACAATTTTGAATTTTACTATAAGAAAAAAAATCTCTTCTTTCTTTTTTCTTTCTTACCTCCAATCCTTCCTTCTGTCATTCTTTCATCTTTCCATCTAATTAGTTATTGTTACATGTAATGAGTTGTATAATACATCGTGACATCATTTACTTCAATGCTGTATTTGTAAAGAACATTATCATAAATGGAACTTAGCATATAAACACTCAAATTATATTTTTGCCTGTCTTCCACAGACAGTGTTTGAGTCCAGCTATCGGGCTTTAGAAATAACAGCTGAGATTCAAAATATACCTTGAAGGAAAAAAGGTAATATATTTTTAGAATATACGTAGCAGAATATTTCTAGAAGTTGAAGAGACAAACTCTTCCGACTTCTAGAGAGAAATATGTGATGATATCATCAAACATTGTGGATCCAGTATTTTGTACACCAAAGGAAACCAGGCCGATATCTTGGACAGCAATGAAAGAATGTGCCATTAGCCAAGACATCAGCTTCTTTGGCATCAAATTCTGACTGCCTTGGTACAAACATGGAGAGATATTTACTGCACATAATATTGTTGGAATTCAACTGAACTCCATTAATAGTGACACCTGTAGCAATCATTGCCAGTAGTGACTATTTTGGGGTTTCAGAAACATAGGCATAGACTGAACAGAATCACCTGAAGCAAGAGAGAAGGAAATTGGTAGAAGCCACATAGTAGTGATATGAGTAGTTAACCTTCAAGGTCTCAAATTCTATATTAATACAAATATAATGTTAACAAATAAACAAGAAAGGACATATTAAAGTAGACAAAAATCACAGTGCTTTCTTGGTCACCATTTTGTAAAGTAATATATATTTATGAATTTTCAACATAGTATTTGAATATATTTTTAAAAATGTCACTGTGTCTTTCCCATCTGAACTGAAATATTCATTTTTGATTTAACATACATAAAAAATAAACTAACAAAAACACAAACAAAAAAACTTTGGGCCATTATTTTGTTGATTTGTCTGGGAATTTCTACTTTTATGACTAAACTTCCAAATGACAGTCAGACACTCACATATCTTCTCCATATGATGTCATACATCTGAATAAGTAACGGAAACATGCAACTTCTTTTTTAAGGTTTTTTGACTTTAACAGATAAAACTTAAATTAAGTAATGACTATTAAATATTGAATAGTTATCTAACACTTCTTATATATCTCTTTGGAAGCTCTTGGACTCACCATTGTCTTGTTCCAGCTGCTGCTAAAGTGACCAACCCTGTGTGTGTTCCAACCAATTCATGCAGGGGCAACTTGAAAGCACCTCACATGGTATCTGTACCACTTGCACCTCATCTAATGCCTTGAGGTGTCTATGCACATACAACTCAGAAATACCTGAGATATAACAACTTTAGGAATAAAACATTTACAAATCAGAAATTGGAGCTGATGAATCAAGTCTTCCCCAACAGGTTTCCTGAGAGTTTCAGGGATTCTTAGAAGACATTTCTACCAAATCTTCCTATCAGCCACCCTGGAGACAGCCATCTCAGCTCCAGAATCAATTTGCGTGTTGGCTTTCCATTCCTTCCTTCACTCCCCTATGTCTTCTCTTGTTCCTTTGGATTGTGTTCCTTGACAAAGGACTAGCAAAGAAGACATCTTCTCAGGCCCCATTTTATGCAAAATAACCTGAAAAAAA
>NW_012148441.1:48660-52143 GCF_000956105.1 Propithecus coquereli
ATACTCAATTTCATGTTTCCTGTAAAATGTATGTTAAAATCCTTTTGCCATCTCTTTTCAGTTCTATGTAATACCAGCAGGTGGCAGAATTGAGGCACAAAAATACGAGAATCTTTGAGAAATGTAAACGAAACTCATTATCGCCTTTTCAATGTCTTGGGATGGCAGTCATTTTTCTTCTTGCGCATGCAGGTGACTAAAGTCATTCATGGCTACTAGTCCTTAGCAGATGCATCCTTTTCCTTAAACCAGTTGAGGCTGTGCCCTTTTAAGACTCTTCTGATCTCAAGTCACCAGTGTGCTGCAATAATTTTCTGCTTTTAACATAAAGCGAGCCCAAAGCATATGGTGTGCATAAATTTGAATTATCTTCATACTGACAAAGATTCTTTGCTTGACCAAACTTTAGTCAGGCTTGTGAAACTTCTCCTAAGCCTGTCTATGCACTTCCTGGCGAAATCCACCTTTAGCAAAGAATCCTGCTAAATCAATTTAGCAAGAACCCTCCCACTACTATAGCTAATCGCCCTTGATATTTTAGTTCCTCATCCTCCACCATCCCCCAGGTGATGTCTGATTACCCTGGCCCGTCTTCAGCAAGAATCTTGTTATGTAAGTGTGGCCAGAATCCCTCTTACCCTGATGTTTCCTCTTAGTAATTTCCCATCCACTGACCCCACCCTGCTCCTTGGCTATAAATTTCCACTTGCCTGTGCTGTATTCAAAGTAGAACCCAGTCTCTCTCCCTTACTGCAAAATCCCATTGCTGCGACTTACATATATCAATCATGATAGTCCTGAATAAAGTCTGCTTCGCCAAACTTTAACAAGTATCATTGTATAATTATTTTCTTTAACAATACTGGGTTACAAAAAGCACTCTTTGGGAGAATGACTCTATTCGTGTGACGAGGAAAAGACTGAAATTAAGCTATCTGTCCTTTTAATAATCAGAGATTTTATAGTGAATAGCACACTTTGCCACATTTTTCGGGCAAATCAGGTAATGAGGTTATTGATTATAGGCCTTCTAAGAAATGATTAAAAAGGCTAGGGTTTTTAAGCCTGGCACTTCTTTTCCACTGAAATTCTCTCAAATGTTCCTGTTTCTGTATCCCCTGTCAACAAATGCCTTGGTGTTGCAAAGGTTTCTTAACTGGTTTTCTGATATTTAGTAGACTGTAATGTCTAAATTTTCTTTTACAATTATATTCCCTGAGTTCCCTAATTAGGTCACTTTTCTTAAAGGGATAATTGTTCCTGCATGTCTTCCTTGAAATCTTTCCGCATAGTCCAAAATCTAATTAGAATACAACACTATATACTAAGCTAAGAAATTGCTGCTACACAGCTACACAAACGTGTATTTAATAACTGCACGTTAATTAAAGAGATTGAAACAAGTACATTTTATCATACTCTTACCAAGTCCAGAGAACTTTGTAAATATTTGTCTAAGAATTAAGACGAGATGGTGAGTTTAAAGTTCCTGACATATAATCAATACATTGCACTTTAACATACTCCCCGCATATTAACTGTATATTCAAATTCTTGTTTTACTGAAGTAAAAGTAAAGGATTATCGGAAAAATTCAGCCATGTATTTTTCATGATGTGAAATAAAGGAAACCATCGTAAAAGGATTCATTGGAGGGATTTGCGCAATATTGTCAATTGAGATATTAGATAAATAAATACAGTAAGAAAAAATCTGAAGATTTACTCACCAAGTATTTCGAGGCTGAGATGAGAACACATAAGACAACAAGAGGCCAGTTACAAGAAAACAGCAAAGTACCATAATAATAATATTACAATAATACTATTTATGGAATATTTAGGTGCCACCACAAAGAAGATAAGTGATATTTTCCTTAGTTTAATTAAACAGAAGCTGTCCATAATAAAGTATAATATTTAAAGTCCACCCAGCCACAGAAGGAGGAACTGGTACTGAAATCCAGGAAGATAGGATTAAAAGTTATTGCTCTTTTCTTAACACACGTCACTGTTCTTGATAATGTGTGGCTCTGTATCCATGCATTTATTTTATATTCTATTTGAAACCCTGTAACTGCAGCCCAAAACATAGACCTCTACACTATTTAAATATCAGCCTCATTTCTTTTTATGTGAATGTGTTTCAAAATTACAATGATGTATTATTAAAATATGCTATTATTCATACACTGTAAGACAATAATATGTCATGCAATTATTAGAAAGATAATGATATGATTAGCATGTAGGAGCCATAGTTCTAGTTTTTGAGTTTTATGCACATTATTTGGTCCAATTCTTACAATAACACTATAAGGTAAGCACTGTTTTTATACCTAATTTAGAGTCAATGGTTGAGAAACAGAGAACTGCAAGAACTTTACCAAGATCATGCAGCAAGAATGGAACAAAAATTTGGGTCCAAATTCTCTTTTTGTTCTGTCAAAGAAAATATCAGTAGTGCAGAGGTTGTGTTTGTAGGAATTATTGGCCAAGGATCTTTCTTTTGTTAGATCTGATACTCTGAAACTGTTCCTAAAAGTGATAGGCAGTCATCACAAGAGACGACCTCTGGCAACCACCAGTCTAATCTCTACTTCTCAAATTTGACATTTTTAGATTCCATAAATAAATGAGATTATGCAGTATTTGTCTTTCTGTGCCTGGCTTATTTCACTTAGCATGATGTCCTCCAGGTTCACCTATGTTGTCATAAATAGGAAGATCTAACTTTTTAAAATGATGCATGGTGCTATTATATTAATAATATTTAATCTTCAGATTCATATTATAAGTCATGTGATCATAAATGCCACCTTTTTTATTGACTCTTAAATGGGAGCTCACTGTCTCACAAACAACAAACTTCTTTCATTTTGTATTTTTAAAATGTATCTTTAAGTTTTTAAACACCTGACATTTTCAAAAGAAAAATGCAAGCATTCATATTTCAATAAGATTTTTAAAAATTTATGTGAATTTAATGTCTTATGAGTTATGCCATACTTTTACATGTTTTGTGTAACTTGCTTTTTTGAAGTTCTCATTTATTTATTTCACATCACAGTTGCTACAGCAACTGATTACTGTAATATTTAGTTTTATGGCTTTTTTGATAAGGCTATCTCCAAATTACAGAATGTCTAGAACTTGTTGGATCATAATTTAACTTTCACTGGGAAGAGACAACACATTAGTCCTATCTTGGCAGATTTATATTGGCTTCCTCTTTCAACTAGAATTATCTCCAGCCTATTAATTCTGGAGGATTTTATTTTTCTGTTGGTTGATTAAGTGGACTAGATTCCTTACATCTTTTGGGGTATCTAGAGAAAAATCTCATTTCTACAACCTTCTTCTTCTGATTAATATTTTTGTGAATTATATTGCTTTCAAGTAGAAAAATGTATGCCTCAAAGGATTTTGTTGTTATTGTTGTTGATACCTTTTGTATTTACTTTGGAAATGTCATCTTCGTCAC
>NW_012148441.1:52578-53478 GCF_000956105.1 Propithecus coquereli
GCCCTTGAGTGGAGCCACAAAAACTTTGTTTCACCAAAGCACGGAGAAGGACATTGGTGAGAAAAAGTTCAATTTCTTTGAAAAACATTCTGTTGGCTGTCCTCTACAGGCCAAAGGTGATTCTGTCACAGACACAATTTCCCTATTTTCAATAGGGAAGATGAAATACCTGGGTAGTACAATCCAAGTGGCTGTAATTAACCTTCAAAGGCAGGGTAGGAAATGTAGCAGTAATTGACAGTCAAATTGGGAATTATAATTGTTTAGGCTGCAGAGACTTTGATGGCAGCTAATTGTTTATGGCATCCTCATGACTAAAATATAAGGAAAGTTTATGAAAGCCTCACGAGATCTGTGTAATCAAACTAATTTAATTCTATTAAAAAAAGACTTGGCTTAAGCGAACATGATATATAGAAATCATGATCCCTCATTCAATTTCTAGACCTGAACCAGTAAACAAAGAAACTTGAAGTAAATGAAGATGAGCTACAAGAAAGAACTCTACAATAAATTCGTAAGTATATATGGTAAATCTTAATTCTACTATTTCTGAGTCAACTAATTGCACACTGAGGAAATGGATTTGGGTAGAAATTTCATGTATAATTGAACACTGACATGAGTTGATTTCAATACCGCCATTGAGAATGCACTATTACATACTACTAATCATAGTTGAAGTTTTGGAAAGGATCATGAGAGAAATGCACTTTGGTCATAGTTTTTCCTCTGGTGGATAAAATATTTCCCACACATCTAATACATAGTTTGTGTGAAATAGATGTCACCATATACATATGAATTGAATTAAATTCTGATATGAGCTAACAATTTACAATTGGCTTATGAAGTGAGCATCTTTATTTTGTCCACTTTTATTTGATTTATGGTTCTCTC
>NW_012148441.1:53528-57810 GCF_000956105.1 Propithecus coquereli
GGGGTATCTAGAGAAAAATCTCATTTCTACAACCTTCTTCTTCTGATTAATATTTTTGTGAATTATGTTGCTTTCAAGTAGAAAAATGTATGCCTCAAAGGATTTTGTTGTTATTGTTGTTGATACCTTTTGTATTTACTTTGGAAATGTCATCTTCGTCACACGAAACCTAAACATTATTGGTTATATAGAAATTCTTTTTTTTTGATTTTCTACTAACTCTCAGATATTCTTGCTTTTTATCTACAATATGATGAATGATCATTTTGGTTTAGACAGGTTTAGTTAATTGCCTCATTGTAACCTCCATCTAAATGGTATTAATGAAACATTACTTTCAAATCATGTATATATGTAATTTTAATATATAGTAGAAATATGCATTGAAAGTCAATATTACAAGGAGCTGAGGGAAGTACAAACCTGTTGAGCTCATCCAGACATGTCTACAGCAACCACACTTAAACAGTGACTTATGCCTTATTAACCAGATACGGTAATGTCAATTTAGGTTTTACAGGACTGCTAACATTTTATTCTGCTTTGCTTGGCTATTTCAGAGTATTCGTTAGCTTCATTTACCTTCCTTTGGACTCATTTGAATGCACATTTAGAGGACATGATAGAAAAGTATGATTCTATTGAGGTTAATGATTTATTGCAAATTACAAATTATTCTGGATAAATCTTGTGTAGTATAAACCTTAAAACAGTCTTTTTCTTCCATGCCTCTCTTTTGTTTAATATTTGCTTTCCTATATTGAATAATGGGAAAGAATGGGAAAGTATTAGTCTAGCTTTCTTCAGATATTGCCAAAGAAAAATAGACAGGTTAAAAAGAAAAGAAGCTGATTTGCATAGAAGATTAAAGAGTCTAGACTTCAGTACTAGTGAGGGAAAAAAGAATTAGAGTTTACTAAATTTGTATTTTGTTTATTCACAGTGGAATAAAACAGAAAGTTTCTTCCATGATTATGATATTCATAAAGGTTGTAACACATCCACGAACATCAGCCCTGCAAAATGGATTTCATATTTGTTCAAGGCTTTACCTATTTTGTATACCAGGCATATGACTATTTTTTTTAATTTTTTTATTATGTTTTCAAATTTACAAATAATATTGTATGTATTTATTGTGTACAACATGGTGTTTTGAAGTATATATACATTATAGAATGACTGAATCTGTCTAATTAACATATGCATTACCTCACATAGTTATTATTTTTGTGATGAGAACACTAAATGTTATTGTTTCTTTATCTAAGTAAGCAAAATTCCATTTCTTTCCCTTTTATCTCAGAGATGTAATATGCACACTTATTCAAAGCGGAGGCAGGGCTAAGTGTCGGTTTTGCACCATCATTTATCATTCTGTTACTTTCTCTATTGTTTTGTTCTTTTAACTGCTGTCCTGAATTTGACATGGATAGCAACTCAGTCAGTCTGTGGCTATTTATCTTCTCAATTTGTTGGACAAAGTGTCCTTGATAGCATGCTGATCCATCTCAATGGATGTCAGCAGAGAAATTAATGTTGGAGAGGGTATATATCCCTTTTCTATTCCTTCTCATTATTTCCCATAGCACACACAACTACCACATTCTTCAGACTTTGCTGAGATATACAAAACTATAAAATAGATAATAAAAAAGTAATCATATGTTAAATAACAATTATTTTATAGTCTAAATAAATTGAAACCTCAGAGTATCATTCTCATGATTTCGAACTTTGCATTTTGTCATCAGGTTTTCCTGAGAACTCTCAGATATCACCTCCTTTTCTGTCCTTATCAGGTCCCACAAACACAGAAATGCCTCTCTCCTCGACTTGCCTACCCATTTTGATTTTTTCACTCGTGGTACATTTCCCTTAGTTATTTGCTGTAGAATTTACCTGAAGGGTTCACAGAAAGATTCTTAAAGTTTGTAAAACAGTTATGGATTGGAGCATGGCAAGTATGTCCACCATTTACACATTTAGCATTGCCTTCGGATCACTTTATTCATCCAATAGTCCTGAGGGTAAATGGCATGAAATATGCACATATATAAATATATGCAAATATACAAACCAAGCCCAGACCCAGTATACATACACATGTGCAGAACACACACACAAACACACACGCCAGTCTCAAAAATATTCTTTAAAATAGTAGAGTTCTGCACAAGGAGGACTTAATATGTGATTGTAAGGACTCCCTATCATAATGGAATCAGTTCCTGTCATGAATGTTTGTCATGCATAACTGTCTAATTTATTTTGTAAATCATCCCATATTTTAATAAATTCAAACACTGTTTTGTCTGATTTTCAAATGTAGAATCCAATGTAGAATCTTCAAAATCCCTCAAATATAAAGGACTGCAACTTATATTTCACCTGTCAGAGCTACCTGCACTTCGGTTCACATGAGAGCTATTTAAAGGAAAAGGAGTCTTCGTAAGGCATTTGTGTAATCATAGGAGATGCTGGAGCAGAGTCTGGTAGCCAAAGCATCAGTAGAGACTGCATTGTCATCAGTTTCCAGGTAGATGTAGAGGTATTGTTAAAGTCATATTATATGATTTCAGGTAGCAATAACAATGATGCCTTTCAAATCAGTCTGTGGAATGATTCTGATTGCTGTTATTAAAGTTTTCAATGAGCGTTTTTCTCCAGCTCTATCAATTATTCTGTGGGCTATCTAAAATACATTAATCAATTCATTTTTTCTGCACAGCAAATCAGAATGTCCTCAGCTGTCTGCAAGTCAGAATCCTAATTGACACAGTAATTAGTAAATACCATTATTTCAAGAAACAGATCACTATGAAAATGAAAATATGGATTGGTAAACTAACTTAGATGGGTTTAAAAATAGTTTATATAAATATATATAACCATGGTGGCCCTTAGCTTCTTCTACAATGCTCACCTGTGGTTATCGAGTGTGAAATTCATTTTGAAACTAAGACCTCAGTAACCAAATGGCTGGTACAGTGGAACGATACGACAGACAAGAGAAATATAAGAAATGTAGGTTAAGCAGGTTCTTGTGTTTGCACTGAGAGCTTTAAAAAAGTACATTATATATGCCAAAAGTTTTAAATTTTCAGCTCAAGAAAAATCAATATTTAAATAAGTGTCCCAAATGAATCACTTTTGTCTCATTATCATGGAGTTAAAATAGGGAAATAAAATTTATAATCTGACCATATGCATTATTAAATTATTATACTAATTGAATTTACCACCTTACCAGTTCCCTTGTATGAAAGGTAGAACATTGATCATAAAACAGTGAAGCATGAGAATTAGAATAGAGACTCTGGAGAGGACGTGGGATTCCCAGAGCACCCCAATTCCCAAGGCATTTCAGCCTCCCTTGCCAGCCGAAGAAGCCCTCCCATTTCTGTTTGAAGCAAATGTCTCTATCTTATTTGAGGACTTGTAAGGACATTTCATGAGGTTATTACTTTTCAAGGGGACGATAATTGCCCCCATTTCTCACCTCTCCCAACTCTCCATTTCAGAAATAAACATCCACGGAAGCCTAATTATGAGGTAAGCTTTAAAATTAAGGTCAAATGTTAATGGGTCACCTTAACATCAGGAGGGCCTCAACTTTCCCTCCCTACTAGGCTCACATGGATGTGGTCTCTTAGCCAAATAGTTATCCTTATTGAAAGAACCAGGTAAAGTTCCTGCTTATCCCTGAGTATAGTGAGTTTCAGTTTTCTGTCATCCCATACAATAAGCCAATAAGCTAATCACAGTTTTCCAGGGAAGGAGAGGACATTGGCCTCTTGAAACTACAAAGCCTGCTTTCCAAGCCCTTCTTGTCTACTCTGTTCCAAGAACCACCCCCATGTGGCCCTGCTTGACATGTAGCGTCTTCCTGTCCTGAACTGTGAGTCAATGAGACTGAAACACTGCTGTCAGTCTCCTCTGCCCAATTTCAGTGTCACGTGCTGAGCCATTCCCATAACCTGGACTGGGAATCCCTCCCTCATGAATAGGCAGAAGAAGAGGTGCTTAAAACACTAATGAGTAAAACAAACCCAGTAAGGGAAACATGACATACAAATAAAAAGATATCATTCATTCTGTTTTGACAAAAAACAAAAGGGCATGTTTTGGGCTATGTTTAGGGCATTATATCTTAAATTTATGTTTAGGGCACTAAGCATGAGTTTAGACTATAATGAATTTATTAATATACCATAGGGTCCAGAGATCCTGGCTTTGGAAATCTGCATTTAGTGGTGGCCGGTGGTAAATGAAGATAAGG
>NW_012148441.1:60850-63041 GCF_000956105.1 Propithecus coquereli
CTGAAGAGTTGAATGTTCATATAGTAATAAACATAATTTAACCACTGCTGCACAACAAACATGGATAATCCTGATGGCCATAATATTGAGAGAAAGATGCCAGAATATGAAGATTGTATCAGATGATTCCATTTTTATAAGTTTATATAACATACAAACATATTTATAATTTTAGAGTTTGAGAGAGTGGTTACTTCTGGAAAAGGGGAATGATTAGCAATCTAGGGAGTTTCTGAGGGGTCCATTGTTCTGCTGTAGCCATGTGGTAGTTTATGCTAATACATCAAGCTGTACACTTACGATATTTCTGTATTTTTCTACACTTAGACTCCACAACAATACAATAGTTAATAAAATAACATGAAGAAAATCCATCAGGTATCAATATAAAATCCTTGCAGTTAAGGATGAAGCTTCCGGATACACAATGCCTTGATTAGCACTGAGGCTCTGGAGAATCATGAACAATTTACTTCCTTCCCCTCTTCTTCAACACCAGCTATGAACGGAAAATAGTATAATTCCTACTTATTTTGAAAATTATGTGAGTAAATATATGTGCTATGGTTTGAATGTTTATATTCTCCCAAAAGTTATATGTTGAAACATAATCACCGACGTGACAGTATTAAAAGATGAGTTCTTTGTGAGTTGATTAGCAATGAGAGTGAAACCATCATGAATGGGATTAGTATCCTTATAAAAGTTGTCCTGGAAATCTGGTTTGCTCCTTCCACCATGTGAGAACACAATGAGAAGACTCCACCTATGAATCAGGAAGGACGCTCTTACCAGATTATAAATCTGGAGATCCCTTTATCTTGGACTTCCCAGCCTCCAGAACTGTGAGAAATAAATATCTGTTGTATATAAGCAACCCAGTTTATGGTATTTTGTTATAGCAGCCCACATAGACTAAGACAACATGTAGAGCCTTAGAACAATGCCTAGTACATATAAAGGTCTAATTAAGTGTCAAATATCTCTGTTTATTAAAACTCAATTCTACTTATGGAACAATTTGCTGAGGTAGCCTTTGTAAGGAACCTGATTTAGATTTCTTCTCCACATGGGTCCACAGAAAATTAGCAATGGAGGCTGTGTGTGTCAGGGGGGATATTGTTTATGGCATTAACAACATTAGGAAATAGAGGGGGCCAGTGAAATGTTCTTCCTGGGCAGGAGAGTGAAAATAGGATAACTTTAAAAAGTATTACAGGCACTGTTGTGGCCATTTGATTTATACAGTGAAACAGAGCCCATGAGAACTGCCTCCAATAGAGGGCTTCCGGCTTTGCAGACATGCAACCTATGCAGTCCTGTAGGGCCCCATACATGGTTTAATGTTCTGCTGTTGCTGCCTTGAAGTTCTTAATAACTTGTGAGCAAGTGGCTCTTATTTTCATTTAGCACTGGGCCCTGAAAGTTGTATAGTAAGTCTTGCCCATAGTATTCTGTCAAATGCCTAATCTATATTTACTGATTTGTTTGAGGGAGGCTATATGGGGTGGGGGGTAGTCTATAGTTAGGTGAAAAGAGAAGAGAGGTTCAGCATCTGCCTATTTGACCAATCACTCATCATCCCTATCTCCAGCCACCTGCAGAGAATGACAGTGTTCATGAAAAAGTACAAACGCTCTTGAATATCCTCTCTCTTAATGGGAAGATGAATTTAGTCTTGATGAAAAAACTGTGGGAGTTATTAGGAGCTGCCTATTAAAGAAGACTATAGTCTGAATACAAATTTCATATTTTACAAGAAAAGTGTAGAGGACATATCTACACTTATTTGATTGATATGCTTATTTTTGTGAAAGATTGCTGACAATGTGAAAAGTTCAGTGAGCAACTGTGAATATTTCTTTCATAATAAGTTCTAGATAACAATTGGAACTGACTCCATATCAAATCTTGCTTTGTTTTAAAAGCAATATTTCACCAAATTATTTTGATATTATAAAAACATAATTAAAATCTACATGTTCACAAACGTAAGGTGTAAAGGATTACTGACATATTGAAATAAGGAGGGGCTTAAAATCTAAAGGGTGATTTCTTGTTTTCTTGAAAGAAATTGTGAAGTTCGCTAACGTTGTACAGACTAAGTATATTATTGGCTGCCTTTTGCTAATCAAAACCCTAGAGAGCCTAAATATGAAATTCATTAAGTCAAAGTCACTTTAATATTGAA
>NW_012148441.1:63091-64859 GCF_000956105.1 Propithecus coquereli
CCTCTGGTGGATAAAATATTTCCCACACATCTAATACATAGTTTGTGTGAAATAGATGTCACCATATGCATATGAATTGAATTAAATTCTGATATGAGCTAACAATTTACAATTGGCTTATGAAGTGAGCATCTTTATTTTGTTCACTTTTATTTGATTTATGGTTCTCTCGATTTCTCACCTGAAATAGAAGTTGCTCAGGGAGAGAAGAAATGTGTTTTATTTCCTGTACTGTCTGTTTCTCTCCACTAGCACAAAGGTGAATTTATAGTAGGTTCTTGATCATTAATCACTTGTTGATTACAAAAGAAGTAAATAAATACTCAGAAATTGTGACTATATTTAATCCAAGATATTGTTGTTAATTCAACTCAGATGAAAGTGACTGGGAAGAATTCTTGTCAAAAAAATAATAATATTAAAAAGAATAAGTGTTGGGATTACAGGCATGAGCCAACATAAATAAATAAATAAGATCCCAGGTGCCTATTAACAATTCAACTTTTGTTATATAAGTATGACTTAATATATCTGTATTGTAGTATGAAGTTAAGTGATTATGGTACTAAAATGCCCAAATTAAATTGTGCATGAGATCAAAACAGAAAATTGCAACCTATAGATTTTAGATACCATTTATATATAAAATATAATTTGATTTCTAAAATGAAAATGAATATTTAGTTTTTGAGTAGTTATATATCCAACATGTAATTTACAAATTAGTAATGGAAATAAATGGTTTGCCTGTCAGCCACACATTCACATTGAATGTTTCATATCCTGCCCGTTTTGCCTTTTCTACACGCTGAGAGACTTCCCTCTCTGGATTGTGCACATTGGGTTTTCTTGCCTTTTGCCTTCAAGTTGAGTATGTCTGATAAGAATGAAAGTTATTGGAAAAAAATAAATCATATGCAATTTGAGATATTTTCTATTTTTTTATTACTAAAAGTAATCAGTTTTAGCATGATAAATACATATTTGTCTTAAGTTCACTAGCAAAGGGGGACAGTTGCATAAATGAAATGAGCATCATAAGAATAAATCTAAGTATTCAATGGAGTAAAATCATAAGTAAGGAAGGAAGAGGAGTTTTCAATGTCCATGTAAACTTAAGTCACATTGAGTGAGAGGTTATAACAGTGAATAGATAAGTAATTAATTTTATCATCCCAAACAAAAGACTTTTTCCGTTCATAATCTGAATGCTTTCTGAGGCAATGAGGAGCTAAGGGCAGTTCCAATAAAGATTTGTTTCAAATAATTAGAAAAGGAAATAAAATGAACACACAAAAAAGTAGTACCACAACAATGTTGACAAGAAACAAATTAACAAGCTAGAAAACATGTATAACGTAGCGAAAAAGAAAAATATTTTGCAAAGACTAATCTATTGATAGATTCTAAGAAAGGGTAAAAAGAGAGAGGAAGAAAGAAAAAAAAGACAAAATAGACAAAATTAGAATTAAAAAGACTATTCACAAATCCTACAAAAATTTTAAAACACAATTTAATGAAAAATTATTTGTCATAAAAGTTGATGATGTTTATGAAAAAAAATCCTGAAAAACACAGAAAAATTGAAAGTAGAAATCATATAAAAATATTAAAAAGTATTTGACCCATGAAATAATTTTAATCTGCCATTGAAAACTTTTGTACATCAGGATAATACTTCAATTACCCTAATTTGATTAATCCATATTATATGCTTGTATCAAAACATCACATGTACTCTATAAAGATATACAACTATTATGTATCC
>NW_012148441.1:67199-68686 GCF_000956105.1 Propithecus coquereli
CAACTGATGCAATTTCAAGGTACAGCTCTTGATAAAATTTTGAAAGTCTAAAATAACTAGCTCTGCTATATTATGCTTTCTTTTTTTTATTATTTCAGCATATTATGGGGGTACAGATGTTTAGGTTATGTATGTTGCCCTTGCCCCTTCCCCACCCCGCAGTCAGAGCTTCAAACGTGTCGGTCCCCCAGATGGTGCACATCGCATTCATTATGTATGCATATACCTATCCCCTCCTCCCCCCTCCCACCGGATTCACCCTAGTTACTAGTACTTCAAAGATTAGTAAATATGTTTCATTTTCTTTTGCTAGATCTCTGTGTACATGGTTCACATTATGGGTGTCCTCCCTCAAGTCTTGAGAACCTTATTTATTTTCTTGATTATCACCTTTCCATCTCTATGTTTTTGTCCTATTTCTCAAGCAGCCTGGTAAATGGTTTACTACTACTCAAGCAGCCTGGTAAATGGGTCTACTACTTGCCTTTTCTTGCTGTGTTGACTTTAAAAATGTGACTTGCCCTTTGATTCTCCTGGGTGAGCTTTACTGATATTATTCACTCAGAAGTAACTATATGTATAACTATAATTTTCATGCCATCAGTATTAGTTTTTTAGGGCTGCAGTAACAAAGTACCACAATCTGAGTGGCTTAAAACGATAGAAATTTATTGTGTCACAGTTCTGAAGGCTAGAAGTCTGAAATCAAGGCAGGATTGATTCCTTCTGAAAGTACTGAGGGAGTGTCTGTTTTATGCCTTGCAGTTGCCAGCAATCCATGCTGTTCCTTGGCTCATAGATGCATCAACCCAGTCTTTGCTTCCATCATCACATGACATCCTCTCCCTCTGTATGTGTATGTCCTCTCCTCTTCAAATATAGACACAAGTTTTTTAGGGCCTACATTAAATCAGCATGACCTCATCTTAATCTGATTACATGTGCAAAGACTATTTGCAAATAACATCACATTTACATGTATTAGGGTTTAGGACTTCATTGCATGCTTTGCATGTTCATAATTTCACCTACAATATTATGTTTTAAAAACATATTATCAAAAAATTAATAACAGCTAATATATGAGTGTTTATTATACATCAGAAACTGTTCTGGGAACTTTATACATAACATATAATCATTTCTCAAAACAAATATGGAAAATGGATATTATTACTATAATTCCTATGTTACAGGTGAATAAAGTGATGCATTAGAATATTTATTGTTGGCCAGGCACAGTGGCTAAGACCTGTAATTCTAGCACTCTGGGAGGCTGAAGCAGGAGGATTGCTTAAGCTCAGGAGTTCAAGATTAGCCTCAGCAAGAGCGAGACCCCATCTCTACTAAAAATAAAAAATTTAACCAGGATTCGTTGCTCACACCTATAGTCCCAGCTACTCAGGAGGCTGAGGCAAGAGGATCACTTGAGCCCAAGAGTTTGAGGTTGCCATGAGCTATGATGATGCCACTGCACTCTACCCAGG
>NW_012148441.1:70391-72338 GCF_000956105.1 Propithecus coquereli
TAGCTTTGATGACTCATAAACAAAATTATGCGGAAGGGAAAAATAATTGATATACTTAGAACTAACACCCACTCTGTGATAGGTGATTAATTCTGTTTAACAGGGAAAAAAATATAGAATCTCAGAACTGAAGGTCACCTCCAGGCATAGCTATGCTTATCTACTTGGAGCAGATTTATAAAAATCCTATATTTAGACATATCTTGGATTGATATCTTATACTATTTGCTAGAAACATAACCCTCTGCTTAGTCAACTCTCTAATCAATAACATCTCTTTAGGTCTAAGGTTCTCCAATTTCATTACACATGAAAGTGTCTTGAGCAGCCTGTTACTAATGTGGGTTGCCAAGACCCAATCCAAAAATTCTGCTTCATTTAATGGGTTTGTAGGCTGCAGTAAGGGACATTATAGCAACTTCTCAAAGTGATTCTGTTTTGTGCACCATGCTTTTGGGAACACTGCATCAGGTTAACCCAGACCCCTTTAAAACTCTCTATAATGCCTCTGACATCTGACTGAACTATATATCTAAATGTTATTTACTACTAGTATACCTACATGCATGTTAGAAAAACTAGGGAAACTAGTAAATTAAAGACCGCAGATTAACAGAACTGGTGATTTATCTTCAGAATAGACTTGCTCTCTATCCTTATTCTGTTGTTATAATTTTCCATTTTCTTCATTTCTCTGATCAATTGCATGCCTGTGCTCTCTTTCCAATGTGAATACTAAGTCCCTTACAAACTTATCAAGACATTGTCTTCTGTCTTGGGCTTTAAGTCTTTTATGCTTTTTTTGATTCCTTCTGTAAGATCAGGTTTATACTTGTTACCCGAGTACTGGAAGACCATTTTCCACCAATTCTCAGTTGTCCAAGGGTGACCACTTGATCCTGAAACTCCACACATTATCATAAACCAATACTGCTGATGTGCCTCTCAAACACTGTGAAGTAACCCCGGCTGTTAGCATTACAAAGTCCCAGCTTTCCACTTATATAACAAGATATCTGCACAGTAACGCTACTGTAATTTATTGTATATTATTTTTTAAATCAGTGTAATAAGTTAGGTGAGGTACCTTCCTCAATATTATACAATTTGAGTTGAGAATTGTGTTTATTAAGTAAACTTTTGAATCATGAATAAGAAAGAGAAAGCAAAAGTTCTTCAATCCATTTTTCATCCAAAAGAGGCATGCCTAGTCGAGGTACCCTTGCTACATGGAGTATGCATTTAACAGAAGGGAACATTCCTCCATACCATTGCTCTCTTTTCAAAGGGAAGACAGAAAAATAACCTTGTCTGTCAGAAGATTAATAGAAATCTTGGGCAATGAGCACTTAACTGTTTCCAGGTGTTATGCAGACAAACCCTCTTCTCAGGATTTGGAAAACTTGATATTTGTGGGTAGTGGCAACTTCTGGTGGAGAGAAGAAAGCCATCACACCCATTGGGGGTGAAGAGTGCAGCCTGACCTACTTAGAGAAGGGACAAGACCTGGTTTCTAGCCAGCTCCCACTCCTGATATACCAGAATGACTAACCAGGGACATTTAACACAGTTCGATAAGCATGAGTTTTCTTGTCTTTATCCAGATATTCTGCCAACTGCCGCAGTTCCAAACACAACCTCCACCTTACATACGAGAAGAAATGGGACAAGAAATTTACTGAGTTACAGTATTGATAGAATAGCTTTTTCTTGACATTTATTACATAAATACAAATTAAATAAATTAAATATAGCCACATTTTTTCAAGTATATTTTCAATGCAAACAAAACCTTTACAATGTGCTGAGTAAAATTACCTTTCTCATAATCCTTTCTGTAATAGACAAATAGTTCAATAAAGAAAGGATTAAGAGGCAAATATCTGATCTCTAGACTGAGTTCACACATTATTAGGTGAACTTCAGGATACTCAACTTTAATTTAAT
>NW_012148441.1:72388-74076 GCF_000956105.1 Propithecus coquereli
ATACATTTATGATGGTTAAGAATTTAAGAACAAATTGTGAATTGATCAATTTCTTTAAATAATGGATAATATTTTGTTACAAAAGTAGAAAAACCAATATTGGATCCAATTTATTGTCACATAACACATGTACACCCATTTTACCTATATAATAGAGATTTCTATGATTGTTGAGGAAAGCTACTTACTCTTTTATGGATGGGATCCAGCAGCTCCTAAACTTTTTGGTACCAGGGACAGGTTTCATGGAAGACAGACCGGAGGCGGGGGTCTAGGGGGGAGCAGCTGTAAATACAGATGAAGCTTTGCTCGCTTGCCTGCTGCTCGCCTCCTACTTTGCACCCCCCTATTTCTAAACTAAGTTTCATGGAAGACAATTTCATTTTTCCACGGATGGTGATGGGTGGGGATGGGGAATGGGGGAAGGGGTGGGCAGCCAACCTCTATGACCTGGGAGTTGGAGACCGTGGGGATAGGTATTTTGTGTGTGTGTGTGTGTGTGTGTGTGTGTGTATGTGTGTATATTTGTTTTCCATGAGATTTATGTGGCATGGTACATTTATAAAGCGTGTTGAATGAAATTTCTGTGTGAAAATGTTTTAAGTTTCTTAAACAGCAAAAATCACATAGAATGAAATGAGTTTTTTCACATAGTGGATAGAAATAAGCATGAAATTATATATGTTTCCTCTGTTGCTCTAGTGATACTATACCTAGTATCAGCTAAAGCTAAGAGACAAAAAAAATTACTCACCCAAACTGACAAATAGAATGACTCAGGTACCTATGAAAAATACTAGAAGAGTGTTGGGAAAAGAGAAATATGCTGAAAGATTGAGTTTTAGCAAAACCTCCAGTCTATGTATTTTATTGGTTCAGTAGAGTTAGAGATCATTTGCATTATCTAAAGCACATATGTTTCTAATTCCTAAATATATTTAAACAAATCCCTATATTACTTCCTCCAGTTTGAGTGAAAATCCTAAACCTGTGGAAAAGTTAGTTCACAAAAAACTAAAAGGTACAACTTTAGATAAATAATGAGAATTGTAACAATACTTATAAAAGACTGGGGCAATGATACATACAACCTGGAAGAGATCATTTAGAAAATAGTTAACTCATTTGTTGCAAAATAACCCGCCCCCACATCACTTGTATCCTACACAAAAATTTTTACTCTTATCTCTAAGTTTAGCTGTCCTGTCCAAGCTCTTAGGTTGTACTGAACTAGAGAAACGATTTATAAAGAAATGATTTGAGAGTACTAGAACAACTGATGCAATTTCAAGGTACAGCTCTTGATAAAATTTTGAAAGTCTAAAATAACTAGCTCTGCTATATTATGCTTTCTTTTTTTTATTATTTCAGCATATTATGGGGGTACAGATGTTTAGGTTATGTATGTTGCCCTTGCCCCTTCCCCACCCCGCAGTCAGAGCTTCAAACGTGTCGGTCCCCCAGATGGTGCACATCGCATTCATTATGTATGCATATACCTATCCCCTCCTCCCCCCTCCCACCGGATTCACCCTAGTTACTAGTACTTCAAAGATTAGTAAATATGTTTCATTTTCTTTTGCTAGATCTCTGTGTACATGGTTCACATTATGGGTGTCCTCCCTCAAGTCTTGAGAACCTTATTTATTTTCTTGATTATCACCTTTCCATCTCTATGTTTTTGTCCT
>NW_012148441.1:74126-75711 GCF_000956105.1 Propithecus coquereli
TAAACAACAGAAATCTATTTACTTATAGTTCTAGTGATTAGAAGTCCAAGATCAAGATTTGGTTTCCCCTGAGGGCTTTTGGCTTACAAATGGTCACCTTCTTGCTGTGTCCTCAAATTGTCGTTTCTCTGTGCATATCCATCCTTGGTGTCTCTTCCTTTTCTTATAAGGATACCGGTAATATTGGAATAGGGCCGTGCAATTTTGACCTTATTTAACCTTAATAAACTCTTTAAAGGTCCTCTCTCTAAAAACAGTCACTTTACCAATTAGGAATATAACATACACATTTGAAGAGGACACAGCTCAGTCAATAGTAGCCAAGGAAAGCAGCACCCAGATAATTGAGCTGAGAAAGAACAATCACTGGTAATCACACAGGACCAGAAATAGCTCACCTTTCTACTAGCCAGAGTGGAAAATCTAATTTTTAGAATATCAGGTAGATGATATTGCCTCAGTAATGGGACAAAATTTCCCTCGACAAAGAGTAAAAGTGACTTTATTATTATCAAATTTTCTTTAAATAGCATAATTATATCCCAGAGCAAAGATCAAGAATATTTATAGAAATAAAACATATCCAGCAACCAAAAATGTAAAATTAAAAGTATTTTTCACTCAATCAAAAATTACTAGGCATACAAAGGAACTGTAAATTACAAGGGGAAAAAATCAATGAAGAAACATAGAAATAGCACAAATGATACAATTATTTTGAAACGGCAATGAAACGGTTACTTTAATATTGCATATATCAAAAAGGGAAAGGAATATGGTAAGTGGGAACATGGAAGTTATAGTAAAAGATCCACCACATTTCTAAAGATGAAAAATAAATGTCTGAGATGAAAAACGGACTGGACGGAGTGACAGCGGGCTGAAGGTTGGCCCTGAAAAGGTATGTCCATGTCCTAATCCCTGGAGCCTGTCAGTGTTATCTTATTTTGAAAGGGTGTTTTTGTAGATGTGATTTAGTTAAGGATCTTGAAATGAGGAGAATATCTGGGATTATCTGAGTGGTTGCTAAAAAGAGACACACAGGGGAGAAGTGGAGATGTGAAGAAGGAACAGAGAGTGCCATATGGTATTAATAGAGTGCCCATGGCCACCAGAAACCAGAAGAGACAAAGACTCATACTCCTGTAGGACCTCTAGAGGAAGTGTGGTTATAATTGCATCTTGATTTTGTACTCCTGGCCTCCAGAACTGTGACAGCATAATTTCTGCATATTATCAGGGTACAAATGTTTAGGTTATGTATGTTGCCCTCCCCCCCCTCAGAGCTTCAAGCGTGTCCATCCCCCAGACGGTGTGCATCACACTCATTATGTATGTATATACCCATTCCCTCTGCCTCCTCCCATCTGCCCGACGCCCGATAAATGTTACTCCTATATGTGCACTTAGGTGTTGATCAGTGGAACCAATCTGATGGTTATTCAGCTGTAAGAAACAATGGTGATATAGCACCTCTTGTGTTTTCCTGGATAGAACTGGAACCCATTCTACTAAGTGAAGTATCCCAAGAATGGAAAAATAAGCAGCACATGTACTCAGAATATTTTTTTTAAAGCAACTCAGT
>NW_012148441.1:75761-76758 GCF_000956105.1 Propithecus coquereli
ATTTTATGGTCTCAAGGTTACTTACAGCATTGAAACTTTATGCCCCTTTATTTATTTTCAAATACCCTCTACCCCGAAATTAGATAGATGCCAGTTAGTAATTGGTACTTTTCATCATATCTTTGGGTGCTGTGTGGTTTGTTTCTAAAAGAGTTGTCTCCCACTTCCCTAAGATGGGGCTGTTTCTGGTACTTGTCTGTACACAATGTAATTGCTCTCTGCTATTGGGCATTCTGGTGTTCAGTTACGATTCCTTCTAAATTGAGTTATTTTGCTAGCAGCTGTTTACTTATTTTCAAACACTTTGAGTATTTCTTTTTCTTACACTGTCTCTGTATTGAGATGAATACGCTGACTGTCGTCCCCTTTATTACTATGCACATGATTGAGCTAGTTAATATCATCCATTTGCCTATTCTTCTGGAGGCTAAACAATCTCAACACATTGAGATGTTATGGGGCACTTTATTTTACTAATTTATCTATTTAAACTTATCCATTTCCTTGGGAAAATGTGTGGAAAAGTAATATTCTAATGAAGATTTTTCAATATATATTGTTTTAGTGAGAGTTCATCAAGGATAAAATAAACTACTCTAAGCATATAAAAGAGTGCAGATTTGACAAAGATAATTGGTTTTATAGATGATGTCACAGGTAAGACAAAGGGAGATATATTATTGCTGGAGCCCTGAAGACAGGGCCAACAGGCAAAAGGTGGAACCAGAGAGATCATCTTGGAAATCTGCTAGGCACTCAGCAAAGAGGAAGCAATGACAAGAATCTGCTAGATACAAAGAAAAGAGGGATTAACCAGAGTATATGATCCTCTCAACCTCTGATATCTCCCGGCATCTCTCATTGTACAAAACCAGGTAGAAGTGAACTGACATGGACTACGGCAAAACAAAGTATAAGGGGATCATCCACCCTCTGATGTTGAGTAGAACAAATAACAGGGCATAGAAAGTGTCTGAGGGCAAAATGTCCACACTTG
>NW_012148441.1:88628-90583 GCF_000956105.1 Propithecus coquereli
TCTTTACCTTGCTATTCACAAAATAGGCTTTGATTTATTTTTCTGCCTCTTTATTTATGAGGTTCTGCCATTTTTCCAAAATATTTGTTCTACAAACTCTTTAATGGCCAGCTCAAGATTAACTTTCCCTCTGATGTCTTCTCTGACTTACCATGACTGAGACTGAGGTTTACCATACCTCAGGCCTGTTACATTCTCAAAACCTTTATGTTTGCTTTGAAGTCTAAAGCTGTTTCATATGTGTTTACATGATCTACCTTAATACATGAATTATTTTTGATATCTGCTGTCTTGTAGTGCTTTATCCAGTCAAGGAAAATTCAGTGGATTCTTAGGAAGTTCTTTTTGTACTCTTAAAAAACAAAACAAAAAAATCATATCCACTTTTACAATCAAAAATGTTAATTGAAGTGCCCCAAATCACATAATGGTTAGGTTGTGAATCTGGCTCTCTAAATCAAATCTTTCAATGTCAAGCTTAGTGTCCTTGTAATTTACCTTCATGTTTTCTATTTCTCAAGGCATATTATCATGATATTTTAGTTTGTCTGTTACTCACCTTATAAAATATTGACAGAACCAACATTTAAACTTACTCTTATCTTAGCTCTTGAATATGTATATTATAGATACTATGCATTTGAAACCATATATTGTAAATATTATGCATTTGAATCAGTAAAAAGGACAGTGATGAAGTAAATGTTGCTTAAACTTTCATCATGGATTATTCATTCAGACTACTTCATTTCAGACCATCCACTCCCAAAGTCTGCAAAATAATTCCTTTCAAATGTCAAACCTATTGTCAATGTTTTCAGCATTCAATTGATACCGCTCACAGTAGATATAACATGGAAGCTCAGCTTTTATAATAAGCTACCATGCACTTCTAATGGTGAGAACAAGATGTGAGAAAACTGATATCCTGCAAAACTGCACCTGTATAAATATGATCAAAAAGAACTGACAACATTTGATCTTAGAACAATGGGATCATTACCAAAACAAAGTGTACTGCATTTACAAGTACATTTGCAGATTCTTACCTGCAGATTTGGATGTGCATTTATAAACACAGTACATGGGATATATAGATCCAGAAATTATATGAAAGAAAGATTATCTGAACAATTTTTTCAAGAAATGTCAAATGCTGGGAACCTGCAATTTTAACTTTTATGGAAGTCAGTTGTTCTGTAGGAGTAGGATGATGAGCCCTTACTTTGTTAGGGTCAATAGTGTTACATTAGGAAGATGTCAGCACTTGGAGTCAGGAAAAGGGTTTTGCCATTCAGTAACTGACATATATAAGACTTCCAGCTCTGGCTAGAGAAACCTAAGTGAACTAAACATAGCTCTCACTCTTAAGAAGGCTGGCCTAATAGATGAATTAATGAGAAATGTAGGTATAGAATGATCTGTATGTTAGAAAATATAGATTCAGTATTATGAATATTCAGCTGAAAAGAGATTTACCTCAACATTAAATGGGAAGTCTTTGTGAACAGGAAGATAGTTATTTGAAGGGTTTAACTACAAATGTGTTTTAACTTACGCCTAGAAAAAAGGGAATTCTGGATAAAGAGTACCGAATTAGCAGAAAAATAGAAACAAAATTGATGAAACATATTTGGCTGGAAATTTGTACATTAATTTAGCTGGTACCAAGTTTACATAAAAAAGAAATTTAGAAATCAGGTAGGAGTAATTATTTGGGACAGGGCAATAGAACAGATCACAAAGAATGCAAAACTGAAGAATTAGATCTTATTGTAGAAAATAAGGAGCCTTTAATGGTTTTGAACAGAATCAGAATTACTCTTAAAGAAGTTTTGTATGGCATTAACATATACATTTGTTAAATGAGTTAGAAATTGAAAGTAAGGAACTTAGCTGTAAGCCACTGAAACTTCAATAATTGAGATTGGAGATGAAATATGCTAGAAGCAGGG
>NW_012148441.1:90633-91696 GCF_000956105.1 Propithecus coquereli
GAGTCAGAGCTTCAAGCCTCTCCATCCCCCCGATGGTACACACTCCACCCATTAGGTGTGTATATACTCTAAAGAAATTAGTATTTCCTTTATAGTAAAACACTTGTCTGAAGCTCAATAATTTGGTCAGATTCAACTTTGTTTTTTTGTTTATTTCATACATTCTGATAGAAATATGTTTTCTTAAAATAGCATCCTTAATATGCCCCATTCAGACAATTTTTTATATTTAGTATATTTGTATGTCTAGGCAACTTTATATATATATGTGGGGTACATGGAAAAATCTTCAAAATATGTTAATTCTTCTTATATTTGAGTGGTGAAAAATTGAACATTTTTTCCTATCGCTAGCATTAAAATGAGTATTTTTCCTGCTACATGCTTTAAGAAGGAAACATCTTTCATTTTTATAAAAATAATATCATTGCACAATAAAGCAGAAAAGGCCTTTGTAGAAAACAACAGCAGTAGGTCATAATATATAACAGCTACTTTGGGTCAGAAGTGTTCTGGGAACTTGCTAGCCCAGCATGATTGTTTCAGTTCCCCAATGTACTGAAGAGTATCACAGCTCAATTCAAAGCTAGCTGTGTCAAGCCCTTCAGACTTGTTTCTCATTTAACAACTAAAGTTACCTAAATTGGTCTATTCCCACATGCTGCAATTGACGGTCAGAAAGTATTTTGTAGCTCTTTCTTTTCCTTTTTAATAGATGCATTCATCAAACATTTATTGCATCTACTATTTACTAGACACTTTGCTAGGCACTAGGGATGAAGAAATCAAATAAGACTTTGTCCCTAGCTGCAAAGAGCTCATAACCTAATTTACAGATCTGAATGTGACTTCTAAGACTTTTAAATCTATGATTCCTTTCAGTATAGAAAGGGGTTGACAACTTTCTATCCCCTAACACAAATCGATATTTATAGTAACACTGGTTTTGGAAAACACGAAGTAGTCTTAAGGTCTAGTGATCTATAATTAGCTACCATATATTGTACATTTTCTATGTGCCAGGCATTATGCTAAGTACTTTACAAAAATAAAAAAAAAATCA
>NW_012148441.1:103116-104850 GCF_000956105.1 Propithecus coquereli
ATAGAGAATGTTGGGAGTTTGCATTTAAAAATGTGCTTATGGAAAAACTATGATGAGGGGTACCTGAAGGAATTGAGATTACATGCTTCTGAGGAAATTTAGTAGCACGCTTGGTATGTCTGAGTGGCAAAGAACATACCAGGGCAACTGGAGGAAAATGAACAGAGAGGAGTAATAAGTCAATATCACAGAAAAGAGACTTTGTGTTTCACTCAGCATAAATGGATATGCAATGAACAATGTTTTAGGAAAATCATTATACCCACTGTGAGGGTAATTAAATGTAAGGGGGCAAATGAGAATGAGGAAATATCAATACTCTCTTTTTTTAGTCTTTATAAGTAATAATGTTGATTTAGAAAAAAATGTAAGTAGAATATGATTTAAAGCTGTCAAGTCTTTGTAAGTTTTGATGATAAAACCCTCAGGATTTGCTCATGGACAGGTATGGCGTGCGAAAACAAGAAGCAGAGAACCTTTGATCGGAGCACATAAAAAAAAGGAGTTTCAAATTTTCTAAAATGGAAGACCAGAAAAGAAGCAGATAATAAAAATCAATACAGTACAGCTCTGCTTTTGAATGGGATAAAGTAACAAGGATGAAAATTCCACTGTACCTACCACCACGTGAAACAATTAACATAAAAAATATAAAATAAATAAAAACCACAGTTTTAAAACACTGGAAGACATGGAAAGAAGGACACTGATTCTGGAGAGAGAGAAAACAAAAAGGGATGAGCCCTATGATTGGTGAGCTTACTGCCTTGATGCATTTTCCAAATCGTGGCAAAGGGAGAGAGAACTCAGTCGACTCCCTGAGATGAAAAGACATGGCTGAAAATAGAGGGAAAACGAATTAGATAGAAACTGGACAACAGGGTAGCAGAGAGAAAATAAAAGCACAAAGGGCAAACTGTGAATATTTACCACTGTTCTTCCTCAAGTATTCAGCAGGGTACTCATCAGGGCATGTATGTAAAAAAAGAAAAATGTCAAAGCTAGGGAAAACATAACCCAAAAGAGTAACCGGGATTAGTATCTGAAATTGACCTAAGGCTTGAAATAATACCTGGTTCCACCAACTAAGTAGAAAACCTTACATCTCAGGGAGCATAAATAGAATACTGAGAAGAGTCTGGAGTTAGTATTTGGAATGGTTATGCTAAGAGTAAATGATGCCGTGGTCCCACCTAAACAATCTGAAAGGTATGGGCTAAAAGGATCAAAATATTTTCAAGATTTGAAATAATTTAACTACATCCCCAAAATTCAAGAACACACACACACATACACACACACACATGTATATACATACATATAAAAATTTATCTATAATTTCAACATGTAAAATTCACTATGTCTGCTATCCAATAAGCAATTACCAACCAAGCAATAAAAAAAGCAGAAAAACATGACACATAATGAGGAGAAAAATCAACCAATAAAAACTGCCCCCAAACTGATAAGATACTATATTACACGTGGGGACTTCATTATAATTATTATAAATTTTATCTATAACCTTAAAAAGCTAGGAAAGGGAGGAAAGATTGAACATGTTAAACAGAGACATGGGGTATAAAATATACAAATCAAGGCCAGGCGCGGTGTCTCACGCCTGTAATCCTAGCTCTCTGGGAGGCTGAGGCGGGCGGATTGTTTGAGCTCAGGAGTTCGAAACCAGCCTGAGCAAGAGCGAGACCCCGTCTCTACTAAAAATAGAAAGAAATT
>NW_012148441.1:105275-108797 GCF_000956105.1 Propithecus coquereli
AGGGAATAAAGGGAAGAGCAAAAAAGCATATTTTAAGAAATATTTGCCAAACATACTCTACTACCAAAATCAGACAAAGACATTACAAGAAAACTATATTGTCACTCATAAATTTAGATGCAAAATTCTTAATAAAATTTTAACAAATTGAATCTAACACTATGTAAAATGTATATGAATCATGATCAAGTACAATTAATGCAAAGTTGGCTTATCATTTGAAAATCAATGAATGTAATTCAATATAGTTATAAGCTAAGAAGGAATTAATGTGATCATTTCAACACATTCAAAAGAATATTTGTCAAAATTCGACATCAATTCCTGATAGAAAACTTTCCTCAAAGTATGAATATCCCCAACTTGATAAAAGGCATCTATAAAAAATGTATCTACTATAATACTTGCCATTAAAATTATGAATGCTTTCCCTCTAACATCTAGAGTAAGGCAACTATTTCCGATCGCATCATGCTTCCTCAACATTGTATTTTAGGTTCTAACCATTTCAGTCAGGTAAAAAAAAAGTGGTAATAGGCATCTATATTGTGTACAACATGATGTTTTAAAGTATATATACATTGTGAAATGGTTAAATCTAGCTAATTAGCATATGCATTACACCATATAGTTATCATTTTTGAGGTGAGAACACATGACATCCACTTCCTTAGCACTTTTTCAAGAGTACAATAAATCATCCTTAACTATTGTCACTTTGCTGTACATTAATTAATCTTTTAAATTTCAGTCATTTCAACTGGCACAATGGTACCTCATTGTGGTTTTAATTTGTATTTTTCTAATTGTTGATGATGTTAAGCATCTTTTCAGGTGTGTATTTATCACATACAAACATATAGCCACACACTGACACAGACACATGCACACACACACACACACACCCACACACACACACAATCTGTTTCTACAGGAATGAAAACAGGCAAGAACTAATTCTTATTTCAGTGAAAATTAATTTTTTTGCTTATTTTCCTTCCTTACGTGAATTACATTTTTGAAAGTTTGAGTCTACTAAAATTATGCATCAAGTTGTTTATTACTTGTATAGAGATATTAAATAAGAAAGCAATGGAAAATAAAATGAAACATAGTTGATAGATAGATAAGAGATTGAGATGGAATACATAGAAGAGGTAATGATCCATGTACATCACCAGAGAGCTCCCTTTCCTAAAGTTATTTACATTAATAGCAAAATCGCAAAGTATTTGACCTGGAAAGGAACTTATTAATCATCTGGTTTGAACTCATTTTTAAGGAAAAGAGACCCCAGAGTCGAAGAAGAAGTTAGCCAATTGGTGGTAATATTGGAACTTCTACATTCACTTATTTTCTTCTGGAATTTTAGACAAAATGAGTCTCTTGTATATTTCCTTGTATTTTTTTAAAAAAAATTGTTAGCTTTCGTTAAAATTGTTGCATAATTTTTGCTCCCGATATTCAGAACACTGACAGGTTACTTGGTTTAAGACATTTAAATTTTTTTCTTTCTATTTTACATTTTTATTCTTCATTCCATTTCTTTTTTTAGCTTCAATGGAATTGCCTTAAGTAAACTTGCAAAACCAGAGGCAAGAAGCAAGTACAATCACATGAATAAATGATTTGAGGAGCAATTTTCTTTTGTAAATTAGAGAATTGACAAATAAGATAGTTTTAGACATTTTTAAGGTTCTTGGTTCAAAGCTTATACAGATGAAACATTTGGAAAATTGTTTTTTCCATAAATGTTGGCCATACAAATCTGATGTCTTTATTCACACTTCATGCTTCATTTTATAAAAGACTCAGTAACCCATAACAAATTCCAATGCTGAACAATAAGATCTTTTTAAGTCATCCTTTCTTTTTAATGTATAAAGTTTCTTTTTTGCTTTATTAGTTGGCATTGCAATTTTTGTTTTAAAAAATACACCTTATAACAGAATACTTAGTTTGCTTTATATTTTTGGCAATATTTATTTTTCAAAAATATAGTTCAGACAAAATATGAAATGTTTACAAAAATACTTCACTGTCTCTGAGCTTCATTTACGTCTTTAAACAAACAGAAATGTTTGAAATTCATGAAAAGACTATAAATTTTATGATATAGAGGTCTATTAAGTAAAGATATTTTTAATAATAATGAATAAGGCCTCAGAATATTGGTTAAAAATATGGACTCTGGAATTAGGTTTTATCTTGTTAGCCTCATGTACAGTTTACAAATGAGGAAATGGTTGACCTTATAAAGCTGTTTTTCAGATTGATGCTATTATTTATGCAATATGGTAAGTCTAATGCCTACAACACAGGACATATCTGTGGAAAGACAGTATTATTTTTGTGATATTAGTATTATCTTAATTTTTCAGAGACAAGTTAAATTACTCTTACTAGATTTTAAAAATTATTTTAACCATTGTTATGGAAAATTTTAAGAAAATAAGAATAAATATAATTGTGTATAATAAAGTACCAGTTTCAAAATTTACTCATTAACCAGGTTGAACAATTATCAATATTCTTCCATCCTGCCACACCTCTATCAACTCCCCAGGCCTCTCTAAATAATAGCACCTATTATTGTTTTACAGATTTTTAAACGTTATAAATTTTATACATTGAAGTATATAATTCTTAGCTGTATGATTTTTAAAAATGAGTATAGCAATTTGAGCTTCATGCCTATGATAATAAACTATTTTCAATTATTTGTACTTTTTTTCTTTTACTTTTTCAATTACTTTTGATCACATCCCATTCTATAGAGACAACCGAGTTTTTATTTATCATGTAGTAAGTTTTTCCAGTTACACAATTTCATATAAATTTAGTCCTACTGTAATGTTCTTGTTTCTGTATGTATCTTCCAGTCCACATAATATATGTGAGATTCATCAATCAGGTTACATGTATCAATAGCCCTCTTTTTACTGCTAAGTAATATTTCACTGTATGACTGCATAACAATTGGTTAATCCAACTTTCACTTGATGGACTTTCTTGATACTTTCAGTCTTGGCTATTATGAATAAAGATGCTAAGAATATTCTTGTAGAGATGTTCTTGTAAACAACTTTGTGTGTGTGTGTAGAGAGAGAGAGAGAGTGTAGATATTATGAGTAAGGAATTGGCTCATGCAATTAGAGAATTTGAAAAGTCCCAAGATCTGAAGTTGGCAAACTAGAGACCCAACAAAGCTGACAGGGTAAATAAGCTGTCAGAAGACAGATGTTCCAGCAAAACAGGCATAAGAAGTTCCATTATACTCAAGGCTTTTGTTATAATCAGGTCTTCAACTGATTGGGCGAGGCTCACCCACATTAGGGAGGGCAATCTGCTTTACTCGGTCCTCCAATGCAAGTGTTAATTTCATTCTAGCAGACACAGTCAGCGAAATTAGACCAAATATCTTGGCACCCTGTGGCCCAGTTAAGCTGAAATATAAAATTAACCATAATAGATTTTTTATATAATATAAATATGCTTTTAAATCATATTTATTTGATGTTT
>NW_012148441.1:109312-111779 GCF_000956105.1 Propithecus coquereli
TCTTCCTCCTATTTTCATTTTATGTTAACTACTCTTTTTAACAATTCTTATAATGCCTTTCTGATTGCAATACATTTACTAAGTTTTTGTTTGTCTTAAAATGTCTCCATTTCACCTTTATTTTTAAAGGATAGGTTAACTGGACCTAGAAAACTGGAATGGCAAAAAGTTCTTTATGCATTTTAAATATGCCTTTTCATTGTATTGTCACTTCCTATTCAAATTAGCCATGGTGTATATCCTCTTTTCCCTGCATATAGTGTGTGGTTCCACAGTCAATATATACTTTCGTGTTTTCAAGATTTTTATTATTTATCTTTAGATTTTAGCAATTTGACTTTATACATAGTGGTAATATTTTTTTGTGTTTAACTTGCTGGAGATTTATTAAGCTTCTTGGATATATAAGTTGCTATTTTCCATTATATTTAAAAAGTATTTGGCCATTGGATCTTCAAATATATTTCTGCCTCATTCTCTTACTTCTCTGCTTTGGAAACTCAAGTGCTATGTAAACTCTGAGACTCTGAGGCTCCAGCTATTTTGTCCTCTTCAAAATGGATAATTTTTATTGTTCTAGCTTCAAGATCACTGACCTCTGGTTTAGCCATCTACAGTTCTGCACTAATCCATCCAGGGGGATATATACTTCAGTAGTAGCACATTTCGGTATAATTTTTTTTTGTTGTTATTTAATTTACAGTTTCTATTTTTTTACTGAAAGTTTGCATCTAGTCATTCATTGCTTTTTTATCCTTTCCCATGCCTGGAACATATGTATAATCTATCTTTATAAGCATTCATCTTATAATTACAACATTGGGATTTTTTATTGTCACTTTATATTGACTGGCTTTTTCTTGAAAATGAGTCATACTTCCCTGTCTTGTCTTCTATCTAACTTTTGTTGTGGAGGCTCATTATGATTAATATCCTGTAGGTACTCAAGATTCTATTATGTTCCGTTAAAAGCAGAGAGTTTTCTTGACTCCATGTATGCTACAGATTCTTGTCCCCCAGCAGTAGGCAAAATCTGGCATCTAAACTCAGATTTTTCAGCTTCCAGCTACTGATTTTTCACTAGGCCTCTGGGGCTTTCTTTTCATGCAAAGGCATTGTTTAGTTTGAGGGCAAGACATTGGTTGGATAGTATATACAAATTTAGGGCACGCTATCTCTGCAGCTCTCTTCATTCCATAATTCCCCCTTAAATTTCTGTATGCATTTGTAGCCCCAAACCTGTCTATGTTAACGCTTTAAACCAAATAGAACAAGAATATCAAGGTAAATTATCAATGTTTTTGAGAGTTTCCCATTTCCCATCTATGACTGCTTGTATTTCTGCTAGACCCATTTTAATTCCTAATTTTACTTAAGTGATCTCCTTGCACTAATTGCGTACTTTGTGTTAGTAAACTTAACATAAACATTTTTAATATCTCCTTCCATTCAAACCCCTCCCCCTTTTTCTTTGTTCGTCTCTCCAACTACCTTAATCAAAAATTGTTCTCCCAAATATTGCCATAGCAGGAATTACAAACAGAAATGGGTTATATAGTTCTATCCTTGGTTACACACTCATTCTTAACATTCATATTTTTTTACAGGTGATCACACTTTTTCGATCCCAGGAATGAAAAGAAGTAACTTAGCTGAAACCACTATAATGTACATTATTTTAACTTTAACTGAACCTGCAAAGTGGTTTAGAAAGTTGTATTTTGTTTTCATTATAAAATTTTAAATCCAAAACTTTAAGTAGCCTTCTCATTGTGACTTGAATTTGCCTGGAATTGCTGGCTTAAGATCTGACTTTAGAGAAACTTTTCTCTACCTTTGACATATTCTCACAAAATTCAGACATTATGTGACTCTCATGATGTTCTTTTTAAATGAAAGTTTTAAACTACTGAAAGATTTCCACATAGTCTTTTATGCTCTTAAACCAATAATTTACAAAAAAAAATGTCTCTTGAAATCATCTAATTTTATCTGATTTTCCTTTTCTTCTCCACATTTAGTTTATTGTCATTTCCTGCCTAAATAATTAAAATGGCCTGTTATTAAGTCTCCCCGACTTCAGCCAAGCTTTTCTCCATTCAATTCCTGTAGCATGAACTCAGACTGATTATTCTAAATTACATAATTTAATACTTCACTTCTCACTTCAGTTTTCTTTTTAAAATCTGTCAGTACCTTCTAACCTTTGGCATAATATCCACTTTTTATGAAGAACATGACATTAAAGGCAAGAATCCTGGTTACCATAACTTACATGATCCAGCCATAATTAACTACTTGTAGAATTTCTGTTTTTTCATGTTCTCCCTGTCTGCGACATTCTTGCTCCCTTCCAAATGGCCAGCTATCGCCATTTCATTTTGTTGTGATCAGTATAGACCACACTTTCAAATGGCTTAAAAAACTGATGAGGCAGCCCTACCCTGTGATTATGAAGCACTTTTTG
>NW_012148441.1:113199-114943 GCF_000956105.1 Propithecus coquereli
TTCTGAAATCATTTTATTTGCTGCAAAGGGCAGATCCACTTCCAGCTATTCCATTGTAAAATTAATTTTATTCTATCACTTCTTATTGATTGTCTTCACATACTACATCTATCCTAAAAAACATCTAGCAACAGAATAAAAAATCAGTTTTTGCTCCCGAGGGATTTTTCTTGTTTCCTCTCTCTCCTTTTCTACCTGATGAGCTATTGAAAAACCAAAGAATTCTCTGAACATTTTCTAAAATTAAAAAATAGAAATATGAATCTGTATGTTGAAACATTACACAACATACCAAGAAAAATTAAAACAGTTAACTCCTTTGTCAATTCAGATAATGCTACTGGACTATAAAGATAAAAGGTATCATTTTTGGAAAAAAAAATCACATAGCTTATAAGGGAAAATAATCAGCTGGCCTCAATTTTCTCAAAAGCAACATTTAAAATCACAATCCAATTGAGCTACTCCTGCTTGATAGTTACAAAATGAGCGTGTGATCCATGGATTTTATAATCAGTTCAAATTTCTTTGATATAAAGGCAATATGAAAATGGTTTTAAACATGCAATAACTTATTTTGTACCCATGAGTCTGTCTTGGGGAGAGATTCAAGCAACTAAAAAATGACTTGGGAAATTACAGTAAAAGGGCTAGCAGAGATAAGTGAATATATTTATATGAAGAGTAAATACTTAAAATATGCATATTAAAATGAAGAATAAAAATGCTATATCTTCTAACCAAGTAGACATGATAAAATTAAAACAAATTAGCTGAGGAAGAATGAAGAAGATGGGAAGTAGAATGAGTTTACAGATCGTCTTATCTATTATACTGTAGGTCAAATAATGTCATTTAGTTGGAAAACTAAGTATTGAAATAATGAGAAAGAGGCACTATAAATACACATGTGTGATCATTTTCTTGCCCTGAATAGATGTGTGAGACTGTAATTATAGGACCTACACTTTTAAGTGAAATGGGGCAATTGGAGTTAATAAACAGTAGCTTAAAAATTCATTCACGAAAAGGAACAAACCACTGCTAACATGCTCTAATATATTACCGTTTACTCTATTTTTAATGTATTTATCCACTATAACATTAGTAAGACATCTATACTTATTTCTATACATATGTTTCATAATTATTTTTATACCTATGTCACATATGTATATCCATTGTTTATAGTATATAACAATATATATTATTCATACAAGACGTGCATTATAACCATTCTCATATTTGACTTGTTTCCACTTTGAATTATTAGTATTTACATCCTTAAAAACATTCTGTAAATGTCTTTTTTGTCCCATATATAAATTTACATGCATACATAGCGCCATAGAATATGTCTAGTTTCAAATACAAAACATTTTCTAAAGTAGTTGGATTTTCAAAACATTTTTACAATTATTTGAAGTGGCATCAAATATTTAACTACTATATTTCTTTTCAATTATTTTCATGATAATAAATATATTGCATAATTATGGAATTACAATAATGTATTAAAGTTGCATGTGTCATTAACATGTCACATATATGACTAAAATAATATTTCACTGCAAAATTTCAGTCAAACAGCACATGGTTGTCTCTACTAAAACTAGGAATTGATCAAAATGAATAAAAGCTAATATTTTTCATTTGATCCAGATACCTGCTTTGTACAAACCATACTGAATCATAATTTTCCATTTAGATTTACTCTCTGGCATCTTTATTCAATTCCAGGCTT
>NW_012148441.1:116173-118564 GCF_000956105.1 Propithecus coquereli
AAATGCAAATGTTATTATAAATATTCTCTGATGTCATGTGCTATAATGATAGGGGACATTAAAAAGTATTTTTCATGTCATTAGATTTATATTATTCTCTTTTATTCTTTGAGTTATAAAGAGATATAACCAACAAAAGTGCTTTATTATATACCAATAGTTTTCTCTAGAAAGTATTATTTATTGCTATTATTATTTTTTCTTCTTATTCCAATTTGATTGCTAAGAATGTGGCAGGAGAATTAGATATCTGAAAATAAGTTAGGGAAAAAGTAATTCACAATCTACTCATCACACAAATGTATGAAGAAGATGATTCATTTGATTAAAAATTTAGACAGTTTTAACAAATTCAACTGCAACTCCCAATATCAAAGGACGGTTACTAGTTTTTGTGGATTTATAAACAGAAGTTGGGTATTTGTGTGCCACATTCTTATAACTGTACGCTGTGTGACCCTCTCTTGAACAGACTTGCACAACATATTCTTCCAGTTTTTTGGATGAAAAGAGTTAGAAAAATATCACTTGGGAAAGTTTATTTTACATTGAAATTGAACATATTCTATTTATATTTTGTTTCTATGTCTTTTAACCTTAATTGAAGGAATAGTAAATGGTAAGTCAAAAGTGAAAAAGGAGAATGCTGAATTATTTTTGACTGAATTATGCTGATTTTTCAATATGCTTATAGTGCTGGTGAATGTTAATAGCTATGGAAAAACAGTGTACATTCTTTCTTGAATTGCTTTACTCCAAAATTATTTTAAATATTACTGAATAAGATGATCAATTTCAGCTGTAATTTAGATCATTTAAAAAATTACAAGAAACTTAATATACATACTCTTACATTTCACTATTCTCAGCAAAATTATTTTTCTGTGATCATCAGATGTCTAAGAAATAAGAGACTACCTTAAGTTGTTATATTTTCATTTTATTGGTACAAAATAGAAATTAAGATATACACAAATACTTATAAACAGATCATAAATGATTATATTTGTGCTATAGCCTAATTGATGTTACTTTAATTACTTATAGAAATAATGCTGAACCTTTTAAACTCTGTGAATTATATAAAAATCGTGATTGATTAATATTCATTTTCTTAAGTTTGAAATAAATGAGATCACAGATACATTATGACAGTATTATATTTATTAGTAAACATTTCTAATTATGGCAGCAAAGCCTTAAAGGTGTTGCTATGTTTGGGTTTGCCGCCACCAAAACTTACATGAGATTTGTTCCCCACTGTGGTAGTGTTGGGAGGTGGGTTCTAGTGGGAGGTGTTTGGGTCATGGGGGAAGATCCTTCATGAAGAGATTGATTCTCTACCACAGCAGATGGGTGATTTCTTGCTCTCTTAAGAGCAGGCTTTTTTTAGAGTCTGGTTTCTTCGGTTTCTCTTTCGTTCTTCCTCTCTGGAGACATGAACTCTTTGCCCCCTGCCACTTTCTGCCATGAGTTGCAGCAGCCTGAGGCCCTCACTGAATGCAGATGCCCAATCTTGAACTTTTCAGCCATCACAACACTGACCCAAATAAATTATTTTCTTTGTAAATCATCTAGCAGCACCAAATGGGCTAGGACACATGTCAAGAACTTTTACTACAGCAGATGATTGGAAAACTTTTATCTGAGAAAGTTAAAAAAAAAAAAGTCAAAGTCCACTGCCATTCGTTTGGGAAAGTAAAATATACCATTTTCTCTAACAGCCCCCTCACGTATTTACAAACATCATCAACATTATAGAGCTTATTTATTTGAAAACCATGTATTAATAAAGTTGGACAAGTTTCTGAATCCCAGTGCTCCTCAATTTCTTAAACAAACCATTCTAATTTTTCTAAAATTAAGTAACTTTTTCATAGCTTTGAAATAAGCATTAAAATAATGTAACTATGCTGTCTATTAGGAATAACATTTATAAAATATTCACTCAATTTACCTTTATCAATATTATTACGGAATACAGTTTTGTTGTATGTGTGTTACATTACACCAGACCAAATATTAAATAAAAGAGAGATATAATAAAGTTTCTTATTTTATAAAGCAGCTTAAAATATATTTGGAAACCAAAATATTGATAAATAGATAAGAATACATACCAGCATACATACTTATTCTTTCTTCGTATATGAATAAAAATATTTGGATAATAGTTGGATTGTGACGACTCTTATAAGCACATAAAAATTCTAAAATTACTATAGGTTCTAAAATTATAGTTGTTATCCAAAACATTTAATCAATTGGAAAAGAATACAAAGCATGCCCTAATTCCCACTGCTAAATGACTGTATGTCTAAACTGTATTTCTGAAAAAAGAAAAAGGGCTAAACATGTTTAAATGAGTTTGAAGGAGGTTTATGGCTTTTT
>NW_012148441.1:118683-119359 GCF_000956105.1 Propithecus coquereli
GTTCTCAGTTTTCCTTTGCACAACTTCATTTCTTAAAATCTCCATTATTCGTTCTGAAATACGGCTGTCATCAAGTTTGCAGCTCTTAAAACGCTTGAAATCTCAGACTCCATATGAACGGAATTAATACTCCAAACTTTTCAGTTTTAGATACTAAGTATGAATAAAATATTTTCTAGAGTTATGAATGCACAATAGAAAAGGACAAGTGTAAAAAACCGTTGCAAAGTACATTTCATTGACAAGTTTAAATGTCTCTCATATAACATGGAGAATTCCAATTCTCATTTGGTGTTCCACCTTATAGGAAATCGTTTCAATTACTGCACATTGCCCTGGCAATTCATTTTTCCTACATGCCAAAAATTTGATGCTATGTCAATATCAGATACTATTATCCATTGTACAACACTGAGTTAGACTATGATTAAAATTATTATGTATATTTTAAAAAGTTATTTATAATCAATACTGTTAAGTTGAAAGTTATGATTTATCCTAAAGCCATATGTTTAAATTGTGAATTGATTTATAATGCTATATCCCAATAGTTTCGAGTAGAATAAGAAAAGGGATCAATCATATTTAGCATAATTTGCAAAGGATGTTATACATCTGCCATATTTTTTTGCAAATCAATTCACTCATTGCATATGTATTAATTGAGTATCTGTTG
>NW_012148441.1:123209-124521 GCF_000956105.1 Propithecus coquereli
CAGTATACAGGGGCCATTAAGCAAACTTGGAGAGTTCAAAAAGACAAATTTTAATATCCCTTGTGCTAAGGGATATTATGCTAAGAAATGTGTTATTTTCCTCTTGTTAATTTCTCTTCAGTATCAAAGCAAAACCTGAGGAGTGAGACTTTTTCATTATATTCTAGTTTCCACCATAACTAGACAAAATGGTGCAACTTATACAAAGATAATGGTTATTTTATTTTAATAACAATCATCTTTATAGTCACATTATCTTGGTACATGAGAAAAGTAATCTTATAATTCCTCAAAGAGAACATCGTTGTTGGCTAGGGTTATTGAGAGAGAGAAGTTGGGATAAGTACTAGAATTGAGAAAGAACAGGATATATAACAGACTTATGGCAAATAAAGTTGGGCTAAATTCTAGATATTCTAATTTTCAATATTTTTTTTAAGGTTTGCAGTCTCATTCTGTCGTTTGATACCATTTATAATAGGAATATTCCCACAGATGAATTCTAAGGTGAAATTTCATCACTATTTAAATAAATTTTGTGTTTCATAGTGAGTCAACGATTGTTAACAGATTTTCCTTTCACTAATATTGTAACCTGAAATAATATTTTTATTTCAAAATAGTTGTTCAAAACTGTATCTCAAATTTAATATTACACTATAATAGTCCTTTATAACTACAAATATTCTGCAACGAGGCAGTATTTATCCAACTCTGCTATGCTATTGATCCCATCATAAAACACATAGCCCACTCAAAATAATTCGTAGGATAACTTAAGGGCGACTTACAAAAGAGTAGATGGGGTATAGAGGAGAGCAAAGGATAATATAGTTACTGATGTTTAGCCACATAGAGCAGTGGCTGCCTCCTAGGGGAAGAGGAATCATGCTGCTTACCAGAGTCCAGAAATACAGAACAGTGTACCTGAGATGGATGGAGTGAATTACACACAAGGAACACAACATACCCTTGTTCATTGCACAGGGTACACTCATAGAAATAATAATCGAATCTGCATTTATTCCCTTTCTTTGCTGTTCTTCCAGGACTCCCAGTTGAACAAAGCAAACTGGAAACCAAAGATAAAAGGGTGCTGGTCGAGAGATCTCATACATGTAAGCCACTTAATATTCAGGAAAGGATGGATGAAGAATGGAGAAGAGATGCTGGATGCAAAAGGAAACACACGTGGCACTCCACTGATTTTTATGATTACATTTGTGTTTTATTTATTTATTTATTTATTTTTATTTCAATAGATTTAGGGGGTACAAGTGTTTTTTGTTTGTTTGTTTGTTTTTGTTACATG
>NW_012148441.1:126096-127182 GCF_000956105.1 Propithecus coquereli
AAAAAAAAAAAAAACAAACCTGATTACCACTAGTCCCTTTGACTTCAGTGCCTTTCAGCTAGATTCCTAATTATCTGTTCCTACATATATCTGATTACATAACTTGTTTATGATATTTTCACCATAACAGTAATTCTGTTTTGAGACCCTTTTGACTTAGTGGCAGTCTTAAAAGCAATACGAGTAGTTCTTCTCCCTCATTTCAACATATGTTATGAAATAAAAACATGTCAACTTGGGACTTTCTCTTTTTCAGGTCTTATCTGATATATCCAAAACATTTCACAACTTCTTGCAAAGTGGCAAGGATGTAAATATAATAATAATCTTAAATTCAATCCAGGTGTTTGTATTTAACATAACAAGTAGTAGGAAAATACATTTTGAAGTCTTGGTAAGAGCTGAGCTTTAAAGATATGGTTAAAATGATAGTGTACAGAAAAGTTTGAGCAAGTTCAGAATGGGATTTGGAGTGGAAAGTTTAAGTCAGAAAAGATTTGAGTATCTAAAAGGAAAAAAGAAGACACAAATTTTAATGAATTCAAACAAAAGTATTTCTTCATACCACTTTTTTTTTTGAAACCACAAATTAGTCAGAAGTCTCTGCATATCATGGTAATTGAGAAATTCAGGCTGAAAGAGGTTGCAACTAAAAATATACTACCGTGATTACAGAAGCAAGGAAAAGAGAAAGAAATAAATAACACTAAAGTTCCCAGAAGGGTGACACATTGCTTCAACTCATAGTTTATTGGTTAAAAAATGTAACATGGCCAAGCCTAATTCTTATGGGAAAAGAGTAAAATTACATGTGCAAGAATAGGAAAATAAAGAGGCAATGAAAACATCATATACGACTTCACAGTCAAGCGATAAGGTGAATATGAAAGAAGTTGGTTGCATAGATAATGTCAAGAATAAAATTGATTGAATAGGATTTTTTTGAGGTAGAATTTATAGGAAAGGGAGACATGAGACAATGTTTTCACTTTTTCTTGGGTCTATTTTTGGCAGGTGCATGTGTTTCCTCTTTGCTTCTTAAGGACTTCTAATACCTGCATCTAACACAGGCTTGGTTACCTACAG
>NW_012148441.1:128876-130699 GCF_000956105.1 Propithecus coquereli
AATTATACTTTTTCTTATAATTTAAATTGAAGGGAATAGAAATCACTTAATGTCAAAAGTAAGTTGGTAAGAGGCAACATAATAACTGAGATTACAACATTCAACAATGTTTTCTTGTAGCTAATATTGGTTTTCTAAATTTAGAAAAATCATAATTCCTTTATCTAATTGGCATTCAAATCTTATTTCACCTTTTAAAAATGTTGCATTACACTAATTAAAACTGCCAAAAAAGTGATCTGGTAATCACATATATCATTTCATTTCTTATATATTTTCTAATCAGAGCCAATTAGTTAATACAAAAAATCAGCTTATTTTTAGGCCATACTTTAGATAACAGTAACTGCCCAGAAATTGTATTTGTTAAACTATTAGATATCTTAGCAATAGAAATATAATAAAATTACATGACACTTGATGTAAAATGATATGTGAAACTTGGAAACTATTGCTTTAGTGTATTTCCTGTACCTTCTTTTAACAAAACTGTTGATGCATTATTGTATGTTGTACAATTGTAAGGTTTATGGGTACAATGTTTTGTTATAATACATGTATACATTGTGGAATGACCGAAGTAATTAGTATATCTATTATTTTAAGCATTTACTATTTATTTGTGATGAGGACATTATAAACTTTTCTCTAGGTATTTTGAAATATACAATACATGGCAACACTAGTCATCCTACTGTGCAATAGAACACCAGAACTTATTCCTTCTAATAGTAGCTTTATAAATTGATGACAAATTTCTCCCTATCCCCCTCCATTTCTACATTTCAATCCTCTGTTAAACACTACTCTATTCTCTACTTCTAAGAGAAAAACTTTTCAGATTCTAAATGAATAAAATCATTTGGTATTTGTCTTTCTGTGTCTGGCTTGTTTCACTTGGATGACCCTGAAGAATATCATGGTGTTGCTTTCCTTGAATCTTTGTCCTAAAATTTTTGCATGTACTAAGTCAATTCAAACACTGATTATTTTGACTCTTTTCCCCTATATGCTAAATACTCCATGAAGAATATTTTAAATATATGTAAAGCATAACTTTATGAATTTATGATTTTCTAACTCAGCTAGACCAGTTTTTCTAACTCTACTCTTCCTAATGTACTTCCAAGAGAAGCATGCCTAATTTGACTGCATAGTAAATACAGAAGTCATCCACGTCAAGAGAGATGTGGAGAAATAGGTTTGGAGTTTTGCATATATATAATAATCTAGAGGGAAGACAGAGTAATGTGTTGGAAGAGTTCCAAAGTGTCTGGAACATGATACATGATGAATCATTGATGAGTTATTGTGCAAGTTATGGTAAAGAATTAGGTGTTTATTCCATAGGTAAGATAGAATGGGAGATTATACAAATTATATATCCAACAAAAGGCTAATATCCAGAATTTACAAAGAACTCAAACAGATCAGCAAGAAAAAAAAAGTGGAAACAGCCCAAGTGCCCATCAATACATGAGTGGATTAATAAAATGTGGTATATGTACACCATGGAGTGGTACTCAGCCACAAAAAGCAATGGTGATCTTGCACCTCTTGTATTATCCTGGATTGAGCTGAAGCCCATTCTTCTAAGTGAAGTATCACAAGAATGGAAAAACAAGCACCACATGTTCTCAAAATCACATTGGTATTACTTGAGCAACACTTATTTGCACATATAGTAGTAACGTTTATCTGGCATTGGGCAGTTGGGGGCCAGTAGGGGATGGGTATATTCACACCTAAAGGGTGTGGTGTGCACTGTCTGGGGAATGGATATACTGGAAACTGACTCAGGTGGGGCAAAGGCAATATATGTA
>NW_012148441.1:134962-137566 GCF_000956105.1 Propithecus coquereli
TAAACAATACATGCTATAACCCTCTTGATGATTTATAATATTTATTTTCTATTATTAAAAGCTATAATAAATAATCTGAACCAAAAATGCACTTAATATAGTTGAGATGTGCCTAGATCAATTTAGTACAGAATTATTTTGTCACAATGTGACTGTGGTTAATTTACAAAATATTATTTCATAGTCTTATGGGACTGCGCTTTCTGATATGCTCATTTAAAGGCAATTTTTTTTAAATTTAGCACATATTTATTAAGTACTATATGTTAGGTATTGTTCTGAGCACTTTATAAATATTTACCGGTTAAGCCTATTAACAAAGCTATGAGGGAAGTATAATTTTTATCTCTATTCCCTCAGCAAGAAAACTGAGGCACAGACAGATAATGTTAATCGCCCAGGATCTCACAACTACATAGTTCAAAAATTTAGGATATGAATCCAGAGTTTATGGTCCCAGAGTCTGGGCTCAATATGTTGCACTGGATATCATTTTATTTTATCTCTAATAATTTATCATATTTCATTTTAATTCATTTATCTTATCGACTGTAGATAGTAGAACTGGTTGTGCAAATTAGATTGAGTCTATCCATACTAGCATCTCTGGTAGGAAACCACTGCAATTTTCACAATAGTGATATGTTACACAAGGCAAAGTCATCCCAAAGAAAGTGTGAGCTGAAATTGTAATGACCTCTGATGACAAGAGAAGCAGTAGCAGATCCCAGTGAAACTTAAAATATTTAACAGGGAAGGTTGGAACTCTGGCCATGACTAGTTTGATTGGACCTATTTGTGATCCTTGCAGAGAACACTCCCAGGAAATGTTTAGAGTGGGAATTGAGTATAAACATAGAGATTCTGTATTAAGAGTAAGAAAACTGGCAGATAAAGCCAGAGTGATATCTGTAGTTATTGGCACACAAATTTATTCACACTCAAGGTAATTCCTGGAAATTCTAGTACCATACTCTTGTTTGTCCTGATCAAATTGAAACATATACAAAGTAATCACCCATTCTTAGATGTGGGAGACATTGATTATACTCTAAGATAGAAAGTTATTATATGAATTCAAATGAAAAATTTATTGCATAGGTTTTTAAAATGAAAATGTTATTCTTATTCAACATTTGAATTGAATATGCCCAGGTTAGCTCATGATGAGGTTATACTGCTAGCAACTGAATGAGTTGGGACAAGAACTAAGGAATTTTCACTGTCTATATAGTCATTGTTATTAAATAAATAGGTCAGTAGTTGCTGAAAAAATTAAAATCACCAAACTTGGAGTTAGGAGATGAATTTTTATGTTCGATCTATCAATCACTAGTGATTTGATTTTTGATGTTATGTAACTCTTCTATTACCAAGTTCCTTCCCTTAAGATAATAAAACTGCATTATTTCTAAAGTTTGGACAAGTTTAATATTTTTGTGGGGTCAAATATTACAAGATGTATTTGTACTAACACATCCTTTCTTCATACGGTCAGGTACCAAAGGAGTTTAAGAGAGTTTCCTTGCTGTCCTGTGTTGAAGCAAAATATATTTATACCTGCCATGTAAAGAGGTTTATAGCCAAGAGCCATAAATGCTAATATGGAAGTAAACACAGGGAATGGGAGACAACAGGAACTAAAACAGATTTTATGAATAACTAAGAATTTCTTTGTTCCTGAGTAATTACCAGACACTCAGACATGAGGCATACATGATCATTATTCAGATGAAGAAAGAAGCATACCAGAACATGAGGAAAAAAAGGCCTGGAGGTGAGAGAAATGGGGTGTTTGGGAATTATAATTAAAGTTTGGCTGCACCATTGCATTTAAGAATAAGAAGTGGCACTGATGAGGCATCATTTGTTGGCAGGATCAGATAATTATAGAAATTTTCTGAGAAATGGCATTAAAGTAGGATGTTCCATTTACGGTATAACAGTTTATATCTATGTAAAGATGAAAAATAGTTACAATACTTGTTCTTTATTTCTAGTATTCTTTCCAAGTTATGTGAGGTTTAAAAATGTAAGCTCTGTCAACATAAATTATTGCTCTCATTCTCTATCATTCTTCCTTCCTCTCAACATTTTGTCTCAGAGATACGGAATTTCTCATGGACACATCTTTGCAGTGTTTGAATTTTGGTGGTACAAAACTAGGTGTGATATAACCTGTTCCACTCAGTTAATGCTAAACTGCATGGACTGCATCTGATGTACTATAAGAAAAACTTTAAATAAATTAAATTTAGCAGCATTTATTTGAGCAAAGAACAATCCATGAGTAAGGCAGCACTCAGAACTAGAAGAAGTTCTGAGAACTCTACCCTGCAGTGTGAGCAATAAACTTTTATAGGCCAGACAGCAAAGAAAAGTAGAGAAATCATTTGATTGGCTATATTTAGATGTATGCCTTATTTGGGCATAGTGCAATGAGTTGGCTGGCAGTGATTGATTGAAACCCAACGACTTGTGATTGGTTAAAACTCACCTGTTTGCTATAGTTCTAAGTCAGATCGCAGTTCGTTACTTAGACACTCAAAGTGTGTAGACAGTTACAGTCTAATGGCTTCCTGATTTTTTTTTTTTTTTTTTTTT
>NW_012148441.1:137616-139562 GCF_000956105.1 Propithecus coquereli
TTTTTTTTTTCTTATGAAGTGTATGGAAAGTTAGAAATGTAGAGATCTTAGAAATAAACTGTTAGTAATATCAATAACATTGTCAGAATAGATAGACGCTGAAATGTTAGCAAAGTAGAATGAACACAAATTTGCTAGAGAGATAAGAAAGCAACCGGGAAGGTGTAATCAAACAAATTGAGTCTGAAAGTGAGCAGGATGGCTTGTACCTGTAGTCCCAGCAGGGGTTGGGGCTGTAGTGTGCTGTGATGACACCTGTGAATTGCTACTGCGCTCCAGCATGGATGACAGCAAGACCCTGTCTCAAGAAAGGAAGGAAGATAGAAGGGAAGGAAGGAAGCAAGGAAGAAAGGAAAGAAGGAAGGAAGGAAGGGAGGGAGGGAAGGAGGGAGAAAGGTGGAGAGGGTGGGAGGGAGGGAGGGAAGAAAAAAATTGAAGTTGATGGAAACAATGATATAGATGGAGACTTGTGTGTCCTGATAGCACACAGCTCAAAGGAGAGGTAGAGTTTATAAAATGGTGGAGAAGTCAAAAAAACATTGCCTTTTAACCATAAGACAGATCATAAAATGAAGCATGGAAAAGTTAAAAAGTGACCAAAGGACAAACCAAAAAAATGTATTAATTTATCCATAGAATGTTTGCAGAAAAAGAGCTAATTCGTACTTAAAGTTTCATATAATCATATATTTTCCAGTCGAAATTATGAAGCCCAGAAGTCATCTCCGAGTCAAATCTGTAATTTCATTTATTATTGTTTATAATATTTGAATAGTTGGTTTCCATAGCAAAGCTACTACTTGGTATCTGATTAGCTACACACTGTGACTGTAAAAATGCATAATTAAATGCTATTTATCACTAAATTTTTCACACCAATATTCAGTTACCAAAAACTTTTTTACAAAATTATGTCAATTTACCTAATATGATAGAAAATTCTTACTGAGTGTATAATATTGATATGCCAAAAACTACCTTTTGCCGATAGGAATGCCTATATAAAATCAAATCAAAGTCTTTATAGATTATCACAGTCCCCATGAGGTCTCTAAGTATTTATAATTCATACTTGATTTTATTTTTATTTTTCATATGTAAGTCATAATAAAGAGACTTCCGATGTGGTTTGCAGAGATCTATATACAGAATAAAATATTTGAATTTGAATCAAATTTTTTAATTGAATCTCATCTCTAAACTAAAAATAATGCCATGCATATATTTGTAGGATTTTTGTAAAAATAAAATGAAACTATTATAAAGTGTTCTTTTAACTAGAATGTGAAGCACATAGACAAATATGTACAAATGCACACGCACACACACACATGCACTCACAGACGTATTTATACAAATTAGTATATTTTATTTAACTTTAAGAAGGAAATATAATGTATGTCACATATGTTATTTCATTTCATTAAACTTTTTTGTCATATAATAACGACAAACACAAAAGTAGACCATTTTAGCAAAAAAACCTCATAAAATACTTATTTTAATATGACAATAATTTAATTTAATTTAATTATGTACTTTGTAATTATAATGTAGGGTATTAACTAATGGTGAATAAACAAAAGTAGAAATTTCAATATGCCAGCTCTTATTGCTGAATAATACCAACAAAGGTTTTTTTTGGTGTGTCTAAGTAAGGACAGGTAAAAATTATAATTCACATATTTATGGAAAAATATGTTATTATCTATTTAGCATTTAATATTTGTGATGATTATTGAACTGTTACTAAATGTGAACTAAATTTACTTATAAAGCATTTGAAAAGCTATAGCCTACTGTTTTTCTAAAGATGATATAAAAGGGAACAAAATTTAACTGATATTGCTTACTTGCTGAATTGCATTTAGCTCAAATTAATTCCCAGTGGTATAGTCCATATATCTGCGAAACCAGACTATTTCATGCTTTGAGAATATCAAATA
>NW_012148441.1:139612-140961 GCF_000956105.1 Propithecus coquereli
TTTTTCAAAGAAGATAGACAAATGGTCAATAAGCATATGAAAAAATGCTAAATATTACTAATCATTAGGGAAATGTGAATTAAAATCACAAGGAGATGTCACCTTATCCCTGTCAGAATGGCCATTATTAAAAATTAAAAAAAAGATTTGGCATAGATGCAGAGAGAAATGAACACTTTTATACTGTTAGTAGGAAAGCAAATTAGTACAACTTCTATGGAAAACAGTACAGAGATTCCTCAAAGTAATAAAAGCAGATTTATCATTTGATCCAGCAATACCATTACTGGCTATCTACCCAAAGGGAAATAAATCATTTTATCAAAAAGACACATGCATTTGATTATTTATTGCAGCACAATTCACAATTGCAAAGTGGTGGAATCAACCTAAGTGGCCATCAATTCATGAATGGATAACGAAAATGTGTTTTACACACACACACACATACACATAAACACACAGCATGGAATGCTAGTCAGTCATAAAAAGGAATATAATAATGTTTTGTAGCAATTTAGATGGAACTGGGATCATTATTCTAAGTGAAGTATTGCAGGAACGGAAAAACAAACACCATATGTTCTCTGTAGCAAGTGGGATCTAAATGATGGATACACATGGGCACAAAGAGATGTAAAGGATATTGGAAACCAAGAAGGGGGGAAAGTAGGAGATGAGTGTTGGATAAAGAATTACCTCTCAAGTACAATAAACACTATTCTGGTGACAGGCACACTAAAAGCCCCGACTTAAGCATTATGCAATGTATCTATATGACAAATACATTTGTATCCCCTTAATATTTTGAAATTAAAAAAATAGAACACAAAAGAGCCAAGAAGCAATATTCAGTAAAATACTTTGTAAGTATATTAATTACTTTTAAATATAACAAATTAAAGATGTTACGTAAAAATTATTTCACTTTTTCAAAAATGTGAAAAAATAGACTTTTCTGATTTAACATTTTGTATTCTTTTCATGAAAAAAAGAAGTCATTAGATGACTTTAAGAACAATAGTGATTTAAATCATACTTTAAGAAATATAATTTCGTCTACTTGGAAAAGAATTGAGCAGAGAGGATCAAGACTACTGAAGACAACAGAAAGTAAAAAAAAAAAAATTGGAGAGATATTTGGGAGCTAACTGATACAATTTTGTGGTTGATTGGAAGTGGAAGAATAAGGAATATGATGAAGCCAAATTGAGTTTACAGTTCTTAGTTTAAACACATATTTGTATACCATTTGTTGAGAGAAGGAACACTGGAATATGAACAACTATTGTGCAAAATATTAGTCAATTTCACATGTAATGTGTCTGGAATATGGAGTAGGTGGGTCA
>NW_012148441.1:153806-156652 GCF_000956105.1 Propithecus coquereli
CACCACATGTACTCACCATCAAATTGGTATTAACTGATCAACACATAAGTATACATATAAGAATAACATCTATTGGATGTCGGGCGAGGGGGGAGGGGGAGGAGGGGACGGGTATTTGCACACACAAAGAGTGCAATGCGCACCATCCAAGGGATGGGCACACTTGAAACTTGGACTTGGGGGGGAGTGGGGAGGCAAGGGCAACATACATAACCTAAACATCTGTACCCTCATAATATGCTGAAATAAAACAAAAAACAGAAAAACAATGGTGATCTTGCACCTCTTGTATTATCCTGGATAGAGCTGGAGCCCATTCTACTAAGAGAAGTATCACAAGAATGGAAAAACAAGCACCAGATGTACTCACCATCAAATTGGTATTAATTGATCAACACTTATGTGCATATATAGTAGTGACATTCATTGGGTGTCGGGTAGGTGGGAGAGGGAAGAAGGGATGGGTATAGTCACACCTAATGGGTGCGGTGCACACTGTCTGGGGGATGGACATACTGGGAGTTCTGACTTGGGCGGGGCAAAGGCAATTTATGTAACCTAAACATTTGTACCCCATAATATGCTGAAATAATAAGTAAATAAAATAAATAAATAAAATGACAATGGGGATGAAGACCCTTATCATGATCCACTCCCACTTAATGAATAGAAAATATATTTTCTCTTCCCTAGGATTTTCTTAATAACATTCTTTTTTTAGCTTACTTTATTCTAAGAATACAATATATTATATACATAATGATAATATATGTATTAATTGACTGTTATCAGTAGGGCTTCTGTCAACAGTAGGCTATTAGTTAAGTTTTCAGGGAGTCAAAAGTTATATGCACATTTTCAACTGCATGGAATTGGCACCCCTAACCCCTGCATTGTTCAAGAGTCAATTGTATTAAAGTGTTATTAATAAATCATAATGGATTTGGGCTATATCAAAGAACAAATTTCAGCTTTAATGGAAAAAAATCTCCTTACACTAAATACATTCAAAAAAATATATTCCTGGGAGCAATTACACAGAAGTTCTAAAAACTCTTTTGAAAAGCTGACCTGCTTATTTAGGTCAATATATTCTTTAAAGATTTTCTTTGAAGAGAATTGTACTCTAGGAAACTGAACTTACCAACTTTTAGTGTCAAAAATTAATATCAATAATTAAAATGTTGAAATGCATTTCATATATATGTTCTTTTAAAATTTGGTCAAGCATAAAGAATATAAAGGGAAAGTTTTACTTTGAGACGTCAACTACAGATTTTAATAGAAATACTACATAGCTTATTAAAATAGTCAAAATCTCATTCAAGTTGAAATTATTTTATAAAATGTCATTAAAATCACAGACTCTCTTGGTAATCAATGTTCAAAAGATGAATGGATAAGCTCAAAATTTAAGGCATCTTTCAATTTACTGCCCATCTTTACATAAAGACTTTTAATTATTTTGTCACACCCAAATTTATTATTTAATACAGAAGAGAAAATGATCTGTATATTACAATTGGTTCTAATATCATTGGATATACATAAAGGGAGTGTTAAATATGAGGGGTAGCATTGTTAGAATATCAGCTTAGGCAAAGAATTTATGAAGAAGACCCCAATGGCAATTACAGCAACAACAAAAATAAGTAAATGGAACTTGATTAAATTAAAAAGTTTCTTCACAGCCAAGGAAATAATCAATAGAGAAAATAGACAACCAAGAGAATGGGAGAAAATATTCACAAGCTATACATCCCCTGAAAGGGTGAATCTACAAGGAACTTAAGCAAATCAGTAAGAAAAAAATCAAACAACTCCATCAAAAAGTGGGTAAAAGAACAGAGCTTTACGAAAGAAGATAGACAAATATCTAATAGACATATAAAAAATATTAACATCATTAATCATCAGGGAAATGCAAATCAAAACCATAATGAGATATCACCTTACTTCTGCTAAAGTGACTTTTATTATAAAGTCCAAAAATAACAGATGCTGGCATGGATACAGACAGAAAGGAACACTTTTGCATTGTTGGTGGGACTGCAAATTAGTACAAACTCTATGAAAAACAGCATGGAGAGACCTCAAAGAACTAAAAGTTGATCTACCATTTGATCCAGCAATCCCACTACTGGGTATTTATCCAAAGGAAAAGAAATCATTTTATCAAAAAGACACTAGTAGTCAAATGTTTATTGTGGCACAATTTACAATTGCAAAGTTGTGGAATCAACCCAAGTGCCCATCAATTCATGAGTAGATTAACAGATGTGGTATGCGTATACCATGGACTACTACTTAGACACGAAGAAGGTTAAGGACTTAATGCTTTTGCAAAAATTGTATGGAACTGGAGACCATTATCCTAAGTGAAGTACCTAAAGAACGGAAAAACAAACACCACATGTACTCACTGTTAAATCGAAACTAACCAATGAGCACACATGTGCATATAAGGAAGTAAAATCCAGTGGAAATCAAGCAGGGGGGAGAGGGAAGGAGAGAATGGGTGAAAACTTACCTAATGGGAACAATGCACAGTATCTGGGTGACCAGTACACTTACAACCATGACTCAAGCATTATAAAATTGATCCACATAACCAGAAATATTCGTACTCCCATCATAGTTTGAAATTTAAAAAAGGAAGTCTTAAAGCAGATGTTAATAAAGAATCCTCAATTTTCATTGCATTTCTGCAAAGTAGTTATCTGTTTCTTAATCTAGAAAATGGAATGAAGTTATTTCACAAATTGTTGTGAGTTTATCAAGAGCAAAGTACGAGTAAAGCATTTATGAGCTGTGGAAGCAAGCTGTATGATTTTTCAGTGAAAATT
>NW_012148441.1:156727-163109 GCF_000956105.1 Propithecus coquereli
TTTGAACTTATTTATAATATTATTTTTATGAAGAATAACATCATGCTAAAATATACCACATGCCATTTAATGACTCAAGGTTTCATTTGAAATTTAGGATTTGGATTTATTATATATTTTCTCTGACAAACCTAAAAAATAATATTAAACCACAAGTAATACAACACAGACTTCAATTTGTTTACATAATTCTCAATCTTTCTCCCAGTTCATTGGTCTTCACTACCAAAACTTCAGCATATACTGCTTCTTCTTAAAAAGTATCAAAATCAATCCCAGATCAATATTTAGCAACTCTCTTGTGGCTCATGTGTCTAAAATGATTTTAAAACATTGAAATTTGTATCTTACTTTGTTTTAGCTATCTGCTTGAGAACATATCCTTTACTCAATAAATGGTGAGACAAATGATACCTAGGGAATAAGTTAGGGTGTGGTATAGGCAAAGTAGCTTTTCCTTCTAGAATAATTAACATGAGTTTTAAAGTAAATGTAATATAAGTTCTGGGTCTCTGAAATATCTTGAACAAGGTGCATTTAAATTATTGAAACAATACTGAAAATACAGGAAAAGTGTCCTTTAGTTAGTCTAGCTCATTCCTTTAAAGCTCAAAGTCTTGATCAGAGGAAGTCAGAGAAAAAAGGCCAAATATTTTAGAACATTTCAACGACAGGGCCCCTGTGGGAACACCAAATTGAACAATTATCAAAGTAAGAAAGCACCTTCATTAGAACCAAAAATCAAGTGAGCAATCACAATACCTGGTTTTAACATCATATCAAGGAAAGAGGCATGCAAGAGGGTAGAAAAAACAGCCTTGATTGGTTATACCACACCTCCTCCATCCGCCAGCTGGACCACACCAGCACTTGGTAGAAAGGGAGTGGAGAGTAAAGTGATTATGTGACTTTTCATTGGAACTGAGGGCCACCCTATCACAGAAGAACACAACACAGGGCAGAATTCTGCTAGTGCCCATGGAGGGAGCATTTATACCAACAACGACCAGAGAGAGGGGAATCCTCTGGCCCAGTATATGAACCTGAATTCAGGCTACCTCCTTCACCAGCTGACTAAGGTAACCTGGGTCCTGGAATAAAATTATTTGAATGAAATTATTTGAATTATTTGAATGAAATTTGTGTTAAATATCACTGCATCAATAATACAAATGACTAGGCACATATCACTTCTGACCATGTGAGTCTAATATGTGTATGTGTAAATGCATTTTTTCAAATTAATGAGATATTTTGTATAAAAATTGGATCTTAAATGTCATTTAAATTTTAAGTAAAATATACTATTATTAAGTGAATAAAAGTAAGCAAATAATTTGTCTTTTACTAAATTTTATATTAAATAAATTCATATGAAGTTCAAGGATATGAATACCTGATACTATATTATAAAGTAAAATAAAATATAGGGAAAAATATCTAAATTTAGATGTATTATGTCTGTGTTAAAACATGGAAATGAAAAAAAAAGAAAAAATATAATTTCTTCGGAAGCAAGCATTGCAATATGGGGCATATGCACACACTGAGTAATCTTCTGTATGTTCAAAGAACAAACAGAAGGTTGGGAGTTTTATTAGTAGAAAAATACCACGTATTGTTTTGAAATAAATTTTATTGGCCCTAGAGAAGCTTTGGGGGCTGGCGATCTTTGACTGGTGAGTGACAGTGGTAAGTAAAACTGGTCTTGAGGTTACGGCAAGCCATTTAAACAGCCGGGCTTATAGAAAATTTAATTCTTGGAGCCAGTGCTACGCGTCCTGAGTGCTTCTTCCCCCTAATATATCAACTCTGATTTAGTTGGATATGACAATGACCCAATGTGTATAACCAACTTTCTATACACACACAAGACCTTGTGTTATGGTTGTTTTGTTTGTTTGTTGTACCAGTTTCATAGGAGACTGAGTCAGTTGAGCTCCTAACAGTGATGTGGAAAGTTTACCTCAACCTTACTCAAATTCTGCAGGGTTATTTTTTACAACAAATATGTACACAGAATCAATAATTTTCAAATGTTTATAGTGTGTTGTGATGATATGAGTTAATATTTTCACAAAAATATGAAAGAAAGAATGGAGTTCATAGTATGATTTTTTTCTTCTTTTTATCACTTTTATCACCATCAGGAAAGAGTCATGCTTATGAAAAGAAACTCTAGTAAATACTTTTTAATTTCTTTAGAAGAAAAAAATAATAAAAGGTAGATTTTATGTCTATTGCACATAAAGAAATTTATGTATTAACATTGCTCTCTTAAATAAGGTGGGTGACTCACTACCAATTGTTTTCAAAAGGTATTTTATTAATATTAAATTACAACATTGATCAAGAAAAATGATAAAATATTCAGTTTAGCAAACAAATCTGTCAACTACCTTCTCCATACCAAAAAGTGAAACTAAATCCAAAACTACTTTTTCATTCATTTATTTCCTTTTTTTAAGACTCATTAGAAAGTGATTTATTTCCTTTAGTTCAACATTAATCCCTCCACTTCTGCTGTTTTAGCTGCTTCTATTTTCTTCAGGACTGGGATCCTCCCACCTCCACCCTTTTTCACATAACTTCAGTCTCCCGCTACTAATTTGTTCCCCATGGTCTCACAGCACTTTGGACGGATGCTAAACTCTGAGCCCCAAGATCTAACCCTAAATCTCTTTTTGCACTGCTACAAAACTGCGGTAAAATGAATTCAGCCTAACTATGCTGCCGTCATTTCACTCCTCCACACAATATTGCTTCTCACTACATTTAAAAAAAAAAAAAGGGTGCGATGCGCACCACCCGAAGGATGGACATATTTGAAACTCAGACTTAGGGGGGAGGTGGGGCAAGGGCAACATACGTAACCTAAACATCTGTACCCTTATAATATGTTGAAAAAAAAAAAAAAAGAAATCAAGGAAAAAAAAAACCACATCTTTCCAAGAGTGTTGTGATTCATTATGAAATACAGTTCACTCTTGCAACTTTATCCGATACAACTGAATATTACTTCCTCCATGATTATTTCTATTTGAGAAGTAATATGATAGAGTGATTAAAAGCACAGGCTCTAGCCCTGTGAAATTGATGACGTGATTTAAAATTTCTGTGTCTTAGTTTCTTTGTGTGTTGAATAGGTTAAATTTGTTATTACATGCAAAATAGTAAGACAATTAATAAATGGCCAACAAATATTAGACATTTGTACATTGGAAAAAATAATCATTCTCTTGACCATCACTTTTCTCACTTGTATGGATCTGTATGCTAATTTCACTTATATTCATGTAACAAAATGATTTGATGCACGTAAGGATCTCAAAATTCAACCTGGACATTATTTTACGTATATAGTTGCCTTTCAATTTAATCATAATACTTTGTTTCCTATCTCTGTAAGTAAATCCATCATAGACTGATTTACTCAGCCAGATGTTCAGAACACATTCATTTCCCTGTATTATTTCTTTCTACATTGCTTTTCCTTTTACTTCACATACATTCAGTGATAAGTTGTGAGACTGTAATTCTTAAATATTTCTCATATGCTCCATCTCATATATGTCATTATTTTATCACAAATAATTCCATTTATAAAATATGTTTTCATCTTTCATCTATATTATTTAATAGTTTCCAAATAGATACTTTTATTAAAAGAAAGAGAAACCAGATTACATTACTAAAATTACATTATAATAAACGCTCCATAACATGGTGAACAAGATTTTTCATAAATTACTCATTTAGCTCCTTGCAACTTGGGCCTCAGTCATAATAATTAATAGCAAACACCTCATTCACATCATGCTATTTTACTCTTCAGTGTTTTTACTTACTCTAGCGGGAAAGTTCTCATCTTTCAAAAATTTTCCTGTTAAGAGGTTTTATGGCTTTTCCATCCACCAATGGAAATGAAAAATTATTGTCTTAGTGTTTCATATACCCTTTGAATAAATTAAACACAGTCCTTCAAACATCATGTGGCATTATTTGTACGTACATTTTTAAAAACTTAGTGAATAGGACTTATTGAAAAATGTAGTGAAAAGACTTATTTGTCTTCATGATTTTGGTAACTGGCCGTGACTGGTTCATCTTCCTCCTCCTTATCAAATTCACATTCATAATATTATAATTACTAATATTTATTGAGTGCTTATGGATTTGAAATTCTGTCATTTGCAAAAACATGCTATTTTTTCATATATTCCTTTATCACGGACCATGTGTTTCTAATAGCTTTACTGGGATATAATAGTGTATATTATTGGGACATAACACAATGAAATTCACTTGAAGTGTACAATTCAGTGTTTTATTAGACTATTCATGGAATTATATAATCCTTACCAAAACCTAATTTTAGAATATTCTCATCACTTCTAATGTACCCACTAGCAGTCACTCCCTATTTCTCCCCTCTCCAGCCACAGGCAACCACTAATCTACTTTTTTGTATATATTTTTTTTCCCTAGGCATTTCATTCAAATGTAATCAAACAATATGTCATCATCTGTTACAGTCTTCTTGCATTTAGAATGATGTTTGAAAGCTCATCCATGTTATAATATATGACAACACTTTATTTCTTTTTACTGCTGAGTAACATTCTATTGTATGGCTATAGTACATTTTATTTATCCATTCACTTATTTATGAACACTTTAATTATTTTAACTTTATGTGATTATGAATAATGCTGATATAAAAATTTGTGCATAAGATACTTTGTGAATATATGTTTTCATTTCTTTTGTGTTTGTAACCAGAAGTTGAATGACTGGTACATATTGTAAATCTATGCTTAAAAAAAAAAAAAATTTTTGAGAACTGCTCAACAGTTTTCAAAATTTATTGCACCAATTTAAATTTTACTAGCAATGTGTAAGTGTTCCAATTTGCCCACATTATCACCAATATTTATTATACTATTTCTTTTGATTTTACTATCCTAGTGCATGTGAAGTATTATAGGTATTATGGCGTTGCATTGTGGTTTTGATTTTTATTTCACTAATGACTAATGGTAATGTACACCTTCTCATATGTTTGCTGGCCCCTTGTAAGACATGTCAAGTCAAGTCATCTGCCCATTATTAATTAGTCTTTTAATTACTGAGTTGTTAGAGTCCTTTATATGTTCTAGATCTAAGTCCCTTATGTAACATATGATTTGAAAATATTTTTCCCAACAATGGATTGCCTTTTCACTTTTTTGATGATACAATTTACAAGAAAATTTTAATTTGTCGTAGCCTGATTTATATATATGTGTGTGTGTGTGCATTTTATCCTTTTGACGAAATGTGGTAACAGTGGTGCTTGCAACAGTGTCCATATCCAATTCAAATGGTAAAATCTGTAGAGTACTCAGAATTGATGGCAATTATGTCTTCACTAAAATAATGCCTTGCTATTATATTGATTATAATTCCATTACCCATCATCTGAGGTTTACCTTGTACAAGTCTAGGGTTTCTATAGTAGTGAATTATTTTCACTAGCCACAAACTATCTTTTGATAATAATATTCAAATTTTCTTTCAGGTAGGAAAATGCTATCATGTATACCCTTAAAGAAGTTAAGGTGAACTTCTTTTTCTGAAGATAGGAAACAACTATGATAAAAATCAGGCTGATTCAATGGTATTTTCTGGAAAGCAAATGTTGAAAATGGTTGGCATTTATTATTATAATGACTTTTTTCTGAAAGCTCTGATCCCTAGTTTTTGGAACTATTTCAACTTTACCACAGATTGAATGAGTTGTCCAGTATCTTTAAAAAATATGTTTTTCTTTTTTTTTTTTTTTACAAAATACAATATTTTTAAAGTTACTTTCAAAGAACTTTTGTTACAAAAGGAATAAAGTATAAAGCAGTTCTACAGACATTATTAGGAGAATTAGTTTTAACGTAGACTATATAGTTAAATTTGTTTCAGATTAACAAATTAAGAAACTTTAGAGCTAAAATATAGTACCCCATCCCTCCAGTTCCATCAGTGCTGCCATTTTTTAAGAAAGTAATTCCAGGCTGACTTTTTAATTATCAACTACTTCTATCCTAATTTCCTTATAGAAATTTTGTGCTTGAATACATTTGTTGTATTGACATAATTAAATCTGTTAGAAACCTGAAGGGAGATATAAAAAAGAAAAAATTGTAATAAATCCGTCTCTTCTTTTTACCACGCAAATGGCATCTAAAGAGTCATATCACACTTAGAGGAAAATCATAATCTATAACCTATGAACCCTCTTCATAATTGCATATTGCTCATAACTATAACTACTAATTGAGAAAATAGAGCTTAAATTACTACAGGAGAGAGAACTAATATTTAAAATCACAAAAAAGTTAATTAATTG
>NW_012148441.1:166519-169161 GCF_000956105.1 Propithecus coquereli
GGGGGCTGAATTATGGTGACATTAAATATAAGGTTTAATGACATTGAAAAATAGTATTATTTAAGTGCTAACACAATTTTTGTTTTTATTTCAGGATATTATGAGGGTACAAACATTAAGGTTACATTTTATGTCTTTGCCTCATCCAAGCAAGGGTTAAAGGCATGCCCTTCCCCCTTACAATGCTCCCTGTGTCCTTTAGTTGCAGGTTTACCCCCTCATCCCCCTAGTCCCTGGAGAGTATTACTGCCATGTGAGCACCCTAGTGTTGATCAGTTAGTACCAAATTGAATGTGAGTACAAGTGGAGCCCATTCTTCTGATCTTGTGATACCTCACTTCAGATAATGGGCTCAGGTTCAATCCAGGAAAATATAAGAGGTGCTAGATAACTGTCCTTTCTTATAATTGAGTAATATTCCATTGTATACAGATATCAAATTTTAATAATCCACTCATGAATTGACGGGCACTTGGGTTATTTCTACATCCTTGCAATAGTGAATTGTGCTGCCATAAACATTCGGGTGCAGGTGACTTTATTATAGAATGTCTTTTGCTCTTTTGGGTAGATGCCTAATAGTGCTATTGCTGGATTGAATGGTATTTCTATTTTTAGCTCTCTGAGGTATCTCCAAATTCTTTTCCACAGAGGTTGCACTAATTTACAGTCCCACCAGCAGTGTAAGAGTGTTCCTGTCTCTCCACATCCTCAGCAGCATTTGTTGTGTTGAGATTTTGAATAATGGCCAGCAAACATATATAAAAATGCTCAACATCTCTAATCATTAGAGAAATGCAAATCAAAACCACAATGAGATATCACATAACCCCAGTGAGGTTGGCCTCTATCAAGTGCTAATGCAATTTTATTTAAAATTCGTATTTTTTTCAATTACAAAATGCAATTATTTCTGTTTTCTCTTTGAATTCACTCTCCACCCTGACTCCTCAATGTTCAGCAAGGACTGAGGATTTTCTCTTGATTATTCTCCACCTGTACACCTTAACTTCATCCTATATGTCTCTCAGGAAATTTTAAGATAAACTTTAGTGAGTGTTGATTACCTAGACACGTCACAAAACAATGCCCATTAGCTGAATAGATATAGGGAGATTTGGGGGTACAAGCTTTGTTCTGTGTAATGCTTTTTTGCTGGGCCATACGAAAATAAATTTTTCCTTCTTTATTGGCAAAGACAAAGCAACAAAATACTGCCAGTATTGGAAATTGTGTTATAATGTCATGAGAATGTTTAAACTAGACATCGTGTAGTATTAAAAAGAACAATAAACATTTTGTGAATTCTTCATTTATTCCAGGCTTGGTGTTTTTGTATAAATTAAATCATATTTATTCATCATAAACCTAAAGGTAGAAACAAAAATCAGTATATTAATAAAATGTGCAATGGTAGTCTACAAGTTAATTAGACACTTTCAATATTTCTTTTATAAATGCTGAAAATCAATGGAAGGACTTTCTGACAATATACTATCATTTTATAACTTAAGTTTATGATGTTTGTGCAATTAATAAGAGAAATTTGTTATTAATGTGTTTACCTGTCACATGTATGGTATGTAAAATTGTGTGTTGATCCAGAGTAAAGCTCACTGAAAAATGGTTCACTGAAACTAGCAAACATTCCAAATATGCATTTCAGATGTTATTCTTATAATAGTCTATAAATAAATGAATATGTTGTCATAATTCATTGCATGCTATTAAACACATACTGCATTTAAATGGTATAATGCATTTTAATGCTGTATTATTTATGGATTCTTTTTACATATTTTGTTATCTTATTACTTTATACAAGAGAATTGAAATGATCACTGATATTGTTGACTGGTTAAGAGTGCTGGTTCTTGGGTCAGATTTTGTTGGTAGACTACGGGCTCCATCAATAATTAAATGTGGGGCACTAAACAAGCTACTTTACCTTTCTTTGACTTGGTTTTCTCAATTATAAAATGGGATAATACTTTCTTAATCATCAAATTGCTGTAGATGTAAATCAAAATATATAAAAACAGTAAGAAGAGTACATATCACTTAAGTATACAACAAATATATGCAGAGATAAATTAAACATTTCTTCTGGATAAATAATTATTTTTCATTTGTTGAGACATAAGGGCCTAGTTTATACTTATATTTAAGTAAACAAAAGCTAAGTTTTTCCAGGTTTGATACTCTTTTCTAAACTCAGAAAGACAATTAACTTCTCTTCACTAATATAGTGAAATGAATCAGGCAAAATGACTTTCCACATTCAAACTTATTTATCGTCTCTTAGAGAATAGTTCCAAAAAAAAAAAAATAAATAAGGAAGAAAAAGTTATTTCTGTGACACTTGTCAATAAAAACTTGATTTTCTCCTTTTACTTCTTCTTTATTTATTCTTAAGATGCTATGATATTTCTATTCCCTGTATAAGGTCTCCTTTAAATAAAAGACCTGGTAAATAAAATTGAACTAATATAAGCATTTAGATTATATTTGTAAAATACAGAGGAAAAAATATAAAGGCAAAATTAATACAGTATATATCACATTTTATGTGGAAGAAAATGCTAGGTTTATGTAATAAAAAATTAGAATCTCCATGAGGCATTCTTTAATTTAATATAAAC
>NW_012148441.1:170341-170918 GCF_000956105.1 Propithecus coquereli
TTTTTTTTTTCCCAGCAGTTTAAGCCCTAGGATAGACTTATTTTATGATGGTGGTTTGAAATCAATTGCCTGCTACAATGTTGCTGCAATTTTTATCATCCTGGGTTTGCTTTCCATGAAGTTTTGTGGAAGGGTGGAAACCTAGGAAAATGCTTGCTGGGATTTACAGTGTTTGCTTTTATAGCTAGAGTTTATTTTGAAGTTCGGCTAATCTTTTTCTGTTTACACTGATGGCATAATTTTCATCCAGTTTTCTTTTCTCGTTGTTCTTTATTGTTTTTAGAGAAAATATTGGACAATTCGAACCTTATAATCTTCCATGTCTTTAGCTAACCAGAAGTGCCCACATGTCACTCTGAAATGAAAACCTTCAAAATTTAAGAAAAATATGGCTTTAACAAGAGAAACCCTGCATTTTCTTGAAGAATCACAACAAAATTAGATTAAAACAGTGGTATGAGAAATTAAGAATTTACATGAGCTTACCATTATAAAATTGCACATCATATTATGCAGAACATGTATATAAGAATGTTTATTATAATTTTAGAAGGGTCTTCCTTAAACCTACATAAAA
>NW_012148441.1:170968-172452 GCF_000956105.1 Propithecus coquereli
TAAAATATTTTTATCTCTTTTTATTTACTCAGTTTTAATTGACAAATATTAATTGTGTATATTTATGGGGTACAATGTGATAAGCTGATGAGGTCAAAAATGTTAACTGGCTTGATTGAATCTTTCTACAATGCTTAGATACAACAAAAAAATCACATTGAGCCTTGATATAAAATATTTTTACAAATTTGCAATCCCACCAACAGTGCATAAATGTTCCTTTCTCTCGGCATCCATGCCATTGTATATTGGTTTTGGACATGTTAATAAAATTCATTCTAACTGGGGTAAGGTGATATATCACTGTGGTTTTGATTTGCATTTCCCTGATGATTAGTGACATTGAGTATTTTCTCATATGTTTATAGGCCATTTGTCTTTCTTCTTTTGAGAAGCCTCTGTTCTTGTCTTTTGCCCACTTTGTAATAGGGTTGTTTGTTTTTCTTGCTGATTTTCTTGAGTTCTTTGTAAATTCTAGACATTAGCCCTTTATCAAATGCAAGCCCTTTATAGCTTTCACATATTTTCTCCAATTCTGTAGGTTGTGTATTTGCTCTGTTGATTGTTTCCTTACCTGTGCAGAAGCTTTTTAGTTTAATCAAATGCCATTTATTAATTTTTGTTGTTGCCATGACTGCCATTGGGATCTTAGTCCTGAATTCTTGACCCAAGCCAATATCTACAAGAGTTCTTCCTACATTTTTCTCTAGAATTCTTATGGTTTCATGCCTTAAGATTTAAGACTTTTATCCATCTTGAATTAATTTTTGTAAGTGGTGAGAGGTAGGGGTCCTGTTTCATTTTTCTGCATATGGTTATCCAATTTTCCCATCCCCATTTTACTGAACAGGGGTTTCTTTCCCCAGTGTACAACCTCAATGGAAAATAGTATGGAGATTCCTCAAAGAACTAAAAGTGGAACTACCATTCAATCCAGCAATCCTACTATTATGTATCTAGCCAAAGGCAAAAGAAGACTTTTCATCAAAAAGACATCTGACCTCGAATGTTTATAGCAGCACAATTCATAATTGCAAAGATGTGGAAACAACCCAAATGCCCATCAATACATGGGTGGATTAATAAAACATAGTATATGTATACCATGGAGTTCTACTCAGCCACAAAAAACAATGGTGATCTAGCACCTCTTGTGTTACCCTGGATAGAGCTGGAGCCCATTCTACTAAGTATCACAAGAATGGAAAGACAAGCACCACATGTACAAACCATCAAATTGGTATTAACTGATATATACTTACGTGCACGTATAGTAATAACATTCATCGGGTGTCCGGCAGATGAGAGGGGGATGGAGGGGATGGGCATATACACACCTAATGGTTTTGGTGCGCACCTTCTGGGGGAGGGACAGGCTTGAAGCTCTGACTTGGGTAGGGCAAAGGCAATATATGTAACCTAAACATTTGTATCCCCGTAATATGCTGAAATAAAAGATAAAAAATAAACAATCAAACAAAACA
>NW_012148441.1:172502-173620 GCF_000956105.1 Propithecus coquereli
ATTTATTTCATCCAGGGAAGAGTTCTGGGGGGAGTAGATTGACTCTGAGAATCTATGTTTTAATGCATTATCCCAATACTGAATTCATTTTATATTCTTGCTAATCTCTTTATTTGGTTTATGATGACTTTGAGACACAATTGAGGAATATGAAGATATGAAGATAATCTTTAGTACTCCAATATATTGTTAAAAATGAAACTGTAGATTTTAAACTGTCCCTTTTCTACTTTAACCCTTTGAAAGAAAGCCATATAAATATGTTTTTATCCAATATACTTTGAGAAATATCCCTATTAACATTCATAAATTGTTTTACATGTATTGACTGTTGAAGTACTCATGCTTTAGAAGTTACTTTTGTAATGACACAGTTCCAATATCAGGTCATGTGAAAATGTGTAAATTTTAGTAATTTGCTTATGTTAATTTATTCCTTCCTCCTAGCCAAATAGATATTTTAGTTTTATGCGTATGTGCCTATTGTATTCAATAGGATCTTCTGGAAAATAATGTTGGATTCTTATACTAAAATCTTATTTATATTTTCAGGTGACTTTCAGTAGTTTTCATTAAGGGAATATTTAACCATCATAATCAATTTTATTAATTATGCCAGCAGGAGATATCTACTAAATTATCCATGAGTAAAAACAAATTAAAACTGTCAAAAATATATAAAAAGAATACAATGACAAAATATTTCTAAATGCAGAAATATTAATTAGAAAAAGAGCTCCACTAGAATAATTGTGTTTTAGGATGATTAACTGTAGGCTAAGTGTTAATTTTTAGCTATTTTAAGATGAGCGCTCATTAATATAGATTGCATCACTACTCTGCTTCAGAGAGTAGAGAATAAGTTGAGTCACTTACTATTTATCAAGTTTTCATCTAGAGTAGTCACCCCATACCATATGAATATTTTCATTAACCATTTGGAAAATTATTTGTTTTGTCATTGTATTTAATTTTTTTCAATAGAAGGGAACTTTTCTTTTTCATCTTTTATTTTCTGCTTCTCCCTGATTCTGTCTGGCTCATAGCAATTATGTAATAACATTTTCAAAAATGAATGAATTCATAGAAAATACCACAGATAAAATTGAGAGTAAAGG
>NW_012148441.1:178816-179159 GCF_000956105.1 Propithecus coquereli
GTGGAGTTTTAATAGACAGCTTCAAAGTTTATCAAAATGGTATCACAAATTTGAAAAGAAATAGATTCATGATTGCAAAAATTTTAACCATTGTTGATTTTACCTGAAGGAAGTGATTTGGCATATGGTTCACAGTTGCTGAAAATTTTTAATTAATAAATAGATTTTTTGCAGTACCTACTATGCGATAAAGCAGTAGATGTGTAAGGTGATGGATGTTTAGCAAGGAATTCACTTTTCTCTCATAACACTCACTTCCCCACATTCACAAGCACATCCCCATATTTTTCAGCTTCCAAATGCAAGGGGTATAAGGAGGATTTCATGATGATATTTCAGTTCT
>NW_012148441.1:181017-182478 GCF_000956105.1 Propithecus coquereli
AAATGTGAAAAATTAAAAAGGTGATAATTTCAAATGTTGAGAAAAAATTAGAGTAATGAGAATATTAACACATTCCTGGTGCTATTGTAAAACAGAACTGACGCTAAAAACTTTTTTGTGCTTTTTAAAGGTAAAAACGTATCTGCTAAATTAACCAGCAATTCTACATCATAGAGACTTTATGGGCATAGGAAAGCATATGAACAAAGTATTCATACAAGAATGTTCATAACAGGTATTCATTATAGCCAAAGTCTGGAAAGAATCCAAACAGTCAACAACAGGAGAATGATAAACACACTGTAGGATATTCATCCAATGAAATATTACTCAACATGAAAAACACAGTAGTGATACACAAAATGCCATGTATGCAGCTCAAAACCATTATGTTGTACAAAAGAAGACAGCAGAAAAGAGAAATTCCTGCATTTTTACACTCATATGAAGTTTAAAAAGGGGCTAAACTAATCCATGATAATAGATATCAGAAAGGGGTAACTTTGGAGATTTGAAGGTGGTGGTGCAGGGAATGGATGAACTGAAAAATGTCACTGAGGAAACTTTCTATGATGAGAGAAATATTCTATATCTTGGTCAGTGTGATGATAATATCGACATATACATTTGTCCAGGTCATCAAAGTGTGCATTTAAAACAGATATAATTTTGTGTATGGAAATTATAGCTCACTAAAATTATGCAAATTATGTTACAAGATATTGGGAACAGAAAATAATATTATGTCAGTGATAGCATGCAGCTATTAAAATTAATCCTTGGGAGAAATGAATTTACTTGAGTAAAAATAACAGGACTTTAAAGCTGAATACCTGTCACATATATATCTTTGTGATGGTGACTGAGGGGAGCTAGGTTCGAGGGAATGTAGGGATGTGAGGGAGAGGAGATAGATCCATGGATTTTCCAAGGACCAGAGATGTTTTGCCATGGGGATTTTCTGGGGATATTTAATGCTAGAGATAAATGCTGGGAGAGGGAAAGTGAGTCTGAGACTATGAGCCTACTTTCTAGCATTTGGCAAGCTTTTATTTTCTGATAAACATGCTCAAGAATTGCAATGGATAAATTAGTAGCATTTAGTTGTATGTATCCAACTAACTCATCTCCAATACTTAATCGGGTATTAGTATTTGTACAGTCATGTGCCTCATAATGATGTTTTGATCAAGGGCTAACTACATATAGGAGGGCAGTACCACAAGATTAAAATGGAGCTTAAAATTCCTATCACCTAGTGACGTTGTAACCATCATAGCGTGGTAATGTAATGCATTACGTGTTTGCGGCAATGCTGGTGTAAACAAATCTACTATGCAGCCAGTTGTAATAATATAAAAGCACAGAACATACAATTATGTATAGTACATAATGCTTGATAATGATAGCAAATGTCTATTACTGGTCTATGTATCTACTATATTATACTTTTTATTATTT
>NW_012148441.1:185743-187707 GCF_000956105.1 Propithecus coquereli
TCTGTTGACATCAGCCTTTATCTTGCAAGACTTTGGTCTTTTTGTAGGCATACATTCCTGTTTTCTATTTATGTATTCCTCCCCAAGAAACTACTTCATATCTCTATTATCATATATAATCCTGTTACATCATTCCTTTGTATATTTCTTATTGTACTATCTGCACCTTTCGGGGAACATAGCCATCTGGTTGTTTCTTTGCTTTCTGGCAATATTCTTACTTTAAAATTCACGCTTCTCTTAAACCCTCTGTACTCTTGCTAAACACTCTTTCAAGGCAGTTCAATAATCTTAATCTAATAAACTGGAGTTATGTCAAGTCTAAATTGCAAATATCCATCATAGTAGTACATCAGGGCCAGTTACAGGTGATTTAGTCAGAATATTGAATCTTGAGTCACAAAAGAGTTTCCTGTATCCTCAGAAGTTTCCCTTTTTAGCTTAATATTTTGTCCTCCTACATCCAGTACACTCAAACACATTCATAAGAAGGTTTCCTGGTTCTCATCTTCTGTCAGTATATATTAGCAAGATGCTATAAGTTTTTGGTACATAGCTATTTATTTCAGTAGCAGGGACTCTTTTTCCAAATTTGACTGTGCTGCAAACTGTCACTAATTATTGATATAGACACAATGCAGGGGAGTGGCAGTGGACTTTGAAATACATGCATCATCATGTGAAACATCTACCTCATGTGAGGCCTTTGTATGATTTCTAGTAATAGAAGGATTCTTCACTTTTGCAGGAGACATTTGGTTAACTTGGATACCTAATGTTCACAAAAACATTCATTTACACGTTCCATAACAGGACACATGGGTGTTACACTGGAATCAGTGAGCAGAACTTAGAATAGAGACTTGTCAAAACTGCATTAAAATAAGTCTGCTTTGTAGCTCTGCTACTTTTAAATGTTTGATTTTTAGCAAAGCCACCCCCACCAAGTCAAGCATTGAAGGCCTATTTGCATGTTTTCTTGGGCATTCTACTTCCTCAAGTCTTCTGGGCAGTTAACAAAAGCAATGCAACTCAAAATTTTTAAAATTACCATTGTACGCACATATTTGGAGAGCCAGAGGTTTCACATAAGCTAGTTCATACTCTTCCACTTGTACATTATCTGAATCCCCCATGGGTTAGAGTTTTACAAACTCTTATGCTACAGTGCCTATGGTTATCACATCTTTTTTCTTATACCAATAAGGTCTTAGTTTTCAATTTCATCAATTGATCTAGTTCTAAAATTTCCAACATGAAGATATGTTTTCTAGGCCCACATTGATATAATTTGCCTTAGTTGTGTTCTCTCAAAAGCAGAGGATAAGATTGGACTTGAGTATGGGTAGTAGGCAGTGTATTTGAAAGTATTTCTAGGAAACACAGTGTAAAAGTAGAGAAAGGAGACCACAAAGAACTAAGGACAATAAAGCGTGGTTTAGTAAATGAGTCATTCCTGTGAATAACTGGATCTCATACTTGTTAGTGACCCTCGGGAGAATTATGTGCAGCCTTTATTGGTTGAGGGATATCATCAAAGATCTCTGGACATAAGGAGGTACCTTATAGTACCTTTTGGCTCTGGAGATACATCTCAGGCAGAAAAATGTGTCCTTGAGACGGACAGGTGACTATTGATATAGGAAATTCCCAGTGTTCCTGGGAGAACTCAGGGTGGACCACTGGGGCAGGAACAAATCAGTAATAGCATTTGCTACCAATGAAGTTCACAAAATGTGATCCTTGGACCAACAGAATCAATATCACCAATTAATTTTTGAGAGATTCATGTTCTCCGACCTTGCCTAATGAATCAGACCTTCCAGAGGTGGAGCCCAGCTAATTGTGTTTTAACACGTCTCCTGTGTGATTACAATGCTTAAACTAAAGTTTCAGAACTATTAATATTTTGCTTTAGCAATATACATTCTAAAATTCTTGAATTTTTAGGAATAGTTGAAAAT
>NW_012148441.1:187757-188358 GCF_000956105.1 Propithecus coquereli
TATTTCTGAGCACAATTACATATAGAATACTGTTTATATACACTAAAGTTGAGTCTATGCTAATATTAATGTACATAGTTTTGGACACAGAAGTTAACAAAGGAGATTTTTATTTTTTTGGCCCAGGTCTTCTCAATTTTATGTTGAGGCTATATGTTCTTTAAGGGTAATTTCAAATATGCTAAATAAATGTGTGTTAAAAAAGCATAGAAAATATTTAGTCTAGGTTAATCTTCATCAGTGCTAGATTAACTGTCATATTTTGTAAATGATTCATGAATTTAACTTTATTTTTAATGAATAATATTGGTGAAATACTTGATGGACTTTCACTAGAATGACTAATAGAATGTAAGACGTACATTTTTATTACTTTATATAGTTTATTCTTCAAAGAGCATTTTATTGCATTTCTTGACTAATAACAATGTTCACAAGAAAGACTAGCCCACGGCACCACACTGCATCATTGATGACAACTAAAAAAATAAAACAAACTCATGAATATTCAATGTTTAATAACAATTTACAAAATTAGAAATCATAATAACAAGAAGGAATTATGGTATTTGAATAAATTATCTTGTTACTAATTATGTTG
>NW_012148441.1:200068-200609 GCF_000956105.1 Propithecus coquereli
GCATGTACCAGGCAAATATTAGGGAGTAAACCAATCCCATAGAGGAGTTTTTAACCAATCTCTGATGGAATTTATCCTTTGTTTATGATAAATTTAAGGCATTAGCCAGATTTCCTCCTAAAGCTACCGAGAAAAATTACTATTCAGTTGCTCACATTGAGACCTATTATATATCTGTAGTGATTAAAAATAAAAAAAATTACAAACCCAATATATCTAGAATAGAATAATTTGAATCTTTCTAGCATAAAGATAAGATAAATATTTAAGGTGATGGCTATCCCAATTACATTGATTTTAACAAATTACATGAATGTGTTAAGGTGGCACATGTGCCCCCAAAATATGAACATCTATTATGTATCAAAAATTTAAATATGAAAGAACTACAAAAAAATTAAAACCAACAAAATGAAAAATAACCATGGGACAGCTCAGTGGGTATGTATTGCTTTGCATTCCATGCTACTGTGAACAGTTTTTGAGCCTCTTTCTTGAATAGTATTTAAGGGATTGCTTCAACATACCTGCATACCAGGTG
>NW_012148441.1:212454-215830 GCF_000956105.1 Propithecus coquereli
AGGGATCTTTCACTTCCTTGGTTAAATGTATTCCTAAGTATTTTATTTTCTCTGTAGCCATTGTGAATGGTATTGTCTTCAATCTATTCTATTAAGCTATAGTAACAATAACAGCATGGCATTGGTACAAAAATGGAGATATAGACCATGGAACAGAACAAAGAACCCAGATATGAGACCAACTACCTACCACTAACTGATCTTTGACAAAGCAGAGAACCACATATACAGGGGAAAAGAAGCCCTATTCAATAAATGGTTCCGGTATAACTGGATAGCCACATCCAGAAGAATGAAATAGGGCCTCTATCTCTCACCACTCACAAAAATTAATTCAGAATGAATAAAAGACTTAAATGTAAGGCATGAAACCATAAAAATTCTAGAAGAAAATGTAGAAAAAATTCTTCTAGATATCGGCCTAGGCAAAGAATTTATGACTAAGAACCCAAAGGCAATTATAGCAACAACAAAAATAAATAAATGGGACTTGACTAAATTAAAAATCTTCCACACAGCAAAGGAAATAATCAACAGAGCAACTAGATAACCTAAGAATAGGAGAAAATATTCTCAAACTCTATATGTGATAAAGGGCTAATATCCAGAATCTACAAACAATTCAATCAAATTAGCAAGGAAAAAGCAATTAAACCCATTAAAAAGTGGGAAAAAGATATCAACAGAAGCTTTTCAAAGAAGATAGACACATGGATAAAAAACATGAAAAAATGCTCAACATCACTAATCCTCAGGGAAATGCAAATTAAAACCACAATGAGATGTCACCTTACCCCTGCCAGAATGGCTATTATTAAAAAGTAAAAAAGACAATAGATATTGATGTGGATGAAGAGAGAAAGAAATGCTTATACACTATTGGTGGGACTGCAAATTAGTACAATCTCTATGGGAAACGGTATGGAGATTTCACAAAGAAATAAAAGTAGACCCATCATTTCATCCAGCAATCCCACCACTGGGTATCTACCTAAAGGAAAAGAAGTCATTTTATCAAAAAGACAGTTGTACTCGAATGTTTACTGCAGCACAATTCACAACTGAAACTGAGCCACTAATTCTACTTCTAGTTAAAAATTCCAGGGAAGCTCTTCTACATGTACATCAGGAAGAATATTCATGTCAGCATTTGTTCTAATTTAATTAACAATATTGGAAGGAACCATATTCTCAATAGACAAAATAATGAACACATAGATTGTGACACGTTCATATAATAATTTTATACAGCAATAAAAATAAGCAATTTATCTCTTTGTAGAATCTGGATGGATCTAACAAAATAGCGCTGAGTCAGATAGCTTAAAATTAATACATGTAACATAATAAATTCATATACGATGAAAATAAACAAAAGGATGATAAAAAACAAAATTTGGAATAGTGTCTACTCTTGGGAGAGAATAGAAGGAGAATGTGATTGGGGAGGCATTCAGTAGAAGCTAAAAGGAATAATATTATTTGACCTGATTTCTTGAGCTAGATAAAGACTATGTAGATGTTTTGTCTCTGTACATATGAATGTGTGTACTTTACAATAAATAAAGGTAGAAGAGAAATGAAAGTGTTTTCTAAAACAATGCAGAGGTGAAATAGTCAGAAACAACTAACAACTGAAATGAGTACAGAAAATTATTTATGCATTTGGCTTACAGGAAGCTAATGGGTGTCTTTAATACAAAGGGATTCATTGGAATTATAGGAAGCAAAGTATTAGTTGGGTTGTGTTCCAGTGAGTGAGATCCAGGAAAAAGAATGTGAAGACTTTGTATCCCTTAGTACAGAATCCTTTACTTAGGATTGCTGCAAAAGGGAGATGAAAAGGGGTAACAGTCAATGGGGAAATATAGGACACATAGATTTTGTTTTATTTTGTTTTTCTTGTACCTTTTTAAATAAAAATACTACAATAGGTTTGTATTTTCAACCTATGAGTAAGAAATTTGTAATGTAGAGAATTAAGGCATAATTTCAGGTGTAGGGTCTTGACAAGATGAGTGGAGATGGGATCCAGTGGACAAGATAGGTGAATGTTGGGTTATACTGGCAGAAAGTCACACACAGAAGCTGATGCATAGATTGTTGATAGGAGAATGAGAAACTTCTCTCATAATTACCTTTATAATCTCAGGAAAGTAAGAGGGAGGGTCATGAGTTGAGAATGAGAAGATTGGCTGTTAGAAACTTGAAGAGAGAGAAGATATAAAATAGTTTTTCTGCAGTATGATGAATAAATTCATTTTGAATTATTGTAGGACTTCCTAACACTTCAGGAAGAAATCTTTAAGTTTGTGGTCATTATTTTAAAATGAGGCATGTCATCTTGGTGTATGTTTGTGGTTGTGTTTGTGGTGGTGTGTGTATATGTGTGTGTGTATGCATGTGTGTGTTACCTCAAGTACTATTCAGTGGCTCAGGCCAGGCACAGAAATCAGAGAGAAAAAAATCAAACTAGATTTGGAGTTTTGACTAATGAGCATGAGAGAGGAAGAAGAGAGTCAGCATCTTTGAAACTGAAGGCAAATGGGAAGTACTGAAATGTACTGAAATACAAGATGATTAAGAATGGAGTAAGGAGATGAACAGTCAAGGAACTATGGACTGAAGTACACAAGTTCTAAGAAATGTGTTGGGATTGAAGTACAAGTGAATTTGAGATGAAACTGTGTAGTCCCTAGGTAATGAAATGTAAGACTATTGGAAGTGATAAAGGGCAGAGACAATAAAAGCATGGAGCATGATCAAGTATTGCAGTGTATTATACGCTACAGGATGGTTTCTATCAATAAAGAACAGTGAGTTGTCTGATTAAACAGAGAAAAAAACCATGAATTTGGAAATAAGAATTTTTTGCACATAATGTAATTTTCATTGCTTTTGCATGTGGAAAAAGAAAGGAGACATAAAATTATGATAGGTCAACAAGGCTATGTATCCCCCAGCATTTTAACTATCCACATGTTTTCATATAAATCCAACCATCAATCAATTTTTGACATTTATGGCTGATTTAACTAACACCTTAAGCATAATCCATGGCATGAAAAATCATCCAATGTTAGAAAGCTTATAAATATCATTTTTATGAAAACAGTATATGATATGCATATGTGTCTACCTTAAATATTGATGTTAGCTACATTTACTTTTATTTAGCTCATGACTTTTAAAAACTGTTAACTCTCTCAATTATAAATTTAATTTATACAGTCTTATGAACTTTAAAATATACCTTTTAATCTCTCTGGAAACAAGCAAGGAAAAATAAAACTTTTCATATTTGTTTGAGTCATTTGTTCACTATTCAAAGGTGTGATTACCAAAAATAATTTATTTTATACAAATTTACCAGAAA
>NW_012148441.1:218137-219501 GCF_000956105.1 Propithecus coquereli
AATTTATAATTAAATAATTAATAATTCAGGAACTAGTTTCTTCTGTGCATGTAAAAGAATCTGTATGAAATAAGCGGTTCATTGAGGCAGCATCTTTGTGCTAGCTGCTAGTCTCATTGTTTATATGGTCACTTATCCACAGCATCATTTTCATCTTGACTTTTTTATTCAATATTGCAAATCTGTTTACTTTTATGACTATGCCTCAAAGCGAAGGTCCACTGCAAGTTCAGGTGAGCCTGCAGCGAAGAGAAAGGTAATTACAATGGAAATGAAAGTGGAAATAATTGAGTGTTTGGGAAAGGCCACACACCGTCATGCATTGGGAAAGCATTAGACTCCAGTTGCTTCACTATCAGAACAATTATAAAACGTAAAGTGAGAATAATGAAACATGTGAAAGGCAGTGCTCCAGTAAAAGCATCAACTATTACTAAGTAGTGCATTGGATTAATTATTGAAATGGAAAAGTTATTGATTTGGTTAGAACTGCAGTCCCCAGGCCCCAGGGCACAGACCAATACTGATCTGTGCACTGTTAGGAACAGCAGGAGGTGAGTGGCAGGCTAGCCAGTAAAGCTTCATCTGTATTTACAAGTACTGCCCATCATTCACAACAGGGTCTGAGCTCCTCTTCCTATCAGATCTGTGGTGGCATTAGATTCTCAGAGGAGCGCAGCAAACCCTACTGTAAAATGTGCATGCAAGGTATCTAGGTTGTGCTCCTTATGAGAATCCAGTTCCTGATAATCTGATGTGGAGCTGAGGCAGTGATGCTAGCGCTGGGGAATGGCTGCAAACACAGATTATCATTAGCAAAGAGATTTGACTGCAGAATAAATGTCATGTGCTTGATTCATCCCTAAGTCATCCCCCCATCCCAGTCTGTGGAAAGAGATGTCAGAAAAGACCATTGGCTTTGGCCAAATTGTGATCATTGATAAATTTGATAAATGTAAGATGAATAAAAGAGAATGAAGTGGATGGATGAGTTGATGGAAAGGGATGTTATTTCTGATATTATGGGTAACAATTAATCCAGACTTACAAAACACCTAAAAATATTTTACAATATATATTTTAAATCTACGTACGAGCTAGTAAGATTGTAAGGATATATCACATCCTTATAATCCTGTAAGGATATATGAAACCCAGTAAACAGGTTATTAGTGTTGCTTTTGTCACAAGGAGTTTGGTAAGGAAGACAGATTTAAAAACTGTTTTTCATACACTCAAGTTTTGTGAGAGGGTAGACAACACTTATGCCAGTACGTATGAGGAGTCTATTAAGGCTCTTGCCCCTAAAGTTGGAATTCCTAAGGGCTTCTCCCAATCATTAAAGCACTTTCAAAAAAAAAAAA
>NW_012148441.1:229583-232279 GCF_000956105.1 Propithecus coquereli
TTTGTTGAGAGAACTGATAAATGGGGTGAATTACTGATCATTCTCTTGGTTTGCATTTTGTTGCTTTTTTTTCTCTCCTGAGCTATTATGGAATCTAGCATTTAATCTTTAACTTTTGAGTGGTTTTACATACGTGTTTATTGTGATTATCCTTGTGTAATTCTGTTTTGGGTACTTCTTGGAGAGCTGGTCTTTTCTTGGTGAATTCCCTCAGTCTTTGCTTATCTGAGAATGTCTTTATTTCTCCTCCATGTATGAAACTCAGTTTTGCAGGGTACAAGATTCTTGGCTGGGCATTATTCTGTTTCAGAAGAGTGAGAATGGGGCCCCAGTCTCTTCTTGTTTGTAGGGTTTCAGTTGACAAGTCTGGAGTTATTCTGATGGGCTTTCCTTTGTACGTTACTTGTTTCTTTCGCCTTACAGCTCTTAGAAGGACCTCTTGAGTAAATATTTTGGTCAATTGGATGTCTGCATCACATGGTGTCTTCCTATTTGCATTGAATCTCCCTGGGGTCCGTTGAGCTTCTTGTACCTGTTTATCTAGATTTTTAGCAAGGCCTGCTAAATTCTCCTCTATTAAATCTTCAAATAGCTTATCCAGCCCTTGCACGTTTTCTTCCTCACCTTCAGGAATCCCTATCACGCTCAGGTTCCATCTTTTCACAGAATCCCACATTTCTTGTAGGCTTATTTCTTTTCCCTTAATTTTCTGCTCAATCTCTGTGACTGACTTTTTTAATTGGAAGGAGTTGTCTTCAGTCTCTGATATTCTTTCTTCTGTTTGATCTACCCTGTTCTTGAGGCTTTCCACTCTGTTTTGTAGTTCCCTGAATAAGTCCTTTATTTCCAGGAGATCGGTGTGATTTTTCTTTAATATTTCAATTTCTTTAGTGAATTTTTCTTCCAAGTTCTGGATTTTTTTGTGGTTTCTTTGTGTTGGTTATCTAATTTTTCTAGCATATCATTGAATTTTCTTACCATCTATATTTGAAATTCTTCTTCTGTCACTTTAGTGTTCTGGGTTTGGTTAATGTCAATTGCTAGAGAGCTGTTGTTCCTCTTTGTGGGTGTGCTTTCTGTTTGGTTTTTCATACTTCCAGAGGTCTTTCTCTGGTTCCTTCCCATCTGGATCAGTTGTTCCTTCTTGCCTTTAGATTTTCGTTTGGATAATGACACGTCCTGTTTAGTCTCTGAGCCAGTTGGTGGTGTTTGTGGGTTAGTTTCGATCAAACTCTTTATGATGAATCAGTAGATGCTGTAAAAGGTTGTGCAGAATGATGTCCTTGTCAGTCAGTGGCATTTGCTGAGAGGAGCGAGCTGCAGTGCTGTTTTGGGGTCCTGTAGCTAGCTCTTATTACTCTGGAGAGGCCCTCTTGTGCCTCGGTTGGTGGGTGGGGCCCTGGGACTTCCAGGTGTGTCCTTATTCTCCACCTCAGTGTGGGCAAGTCTGGGAGTGAGTCTGGGTGTGGCTGGGTTTGGTAAGCCTGTCCTCAAGTTCCACAAATGCTTTTAGCAAGGATCAAAGGTCTGTTCATTGCTTTTGTGCGAAGATGCTGGAAGGGGCTGAAATGTCTCCTCTCAGCTGAAAAGACTGGGTTTGGGGGGTGGGACAATGCAAGACCTGCACTCTGGAGCAGGTCTCCCTCCCCTCTGCCCTACCCCACTCCATGGCCTCTCCCAGGCCTCTGTCAGCAGGCAGGACCTCAGGTCAATGGATCTCCCTTTTTTGTGATGTGGGCCGGCAGGTTCCCTGCGCAGGATCACAGCCTGAGCTAGGTGCACACCCCTCTTTTGGAAGGACGGTTTCCACTCAGGCACGTTGATCTGCACCTGATGGCACACACTCCTCAGTAGGCTCTTTCACAGATATCCATTTTGTGCCCCAGGGCAGGGCGATCGTGATCTGGGTGTATGGGGTCTGGTCTGCAGGCCTCTCCCCTGGGCCCTGGAGATCAATCCCTGACCCTGCCAGGGGGAGGGGTGCTGGTCTCGAATCACTTACAAGGTGCCCAAGCTAGATCTATTTCACTCCACCTTGGGATTTACTCTGCTCTCCTGAAGTCCCCAGGCAAGCAGCACCTGGGTGGGCTGGTGGGTAGGGAGCTCGCAGTCTGAATACCCCTCAGTCTGCTGTAGGGCCCCAAAAGGAAAGGTCCCATTCCTTGGAGATGCCTCTGTGTGATGGCTACATTTTCTCTCTGGACACCCACGGGTAGGGAAGGGGAAGGAGAGAATGGAACAATATGGCGTCTGGCAATAGGCTTGGTTCTGTGCCTGAGGAGGTGCCCTGAGGGAGCTGGGAGCCTGGCGCACTGTCTACAAGAGGCCACCGCTCCCTGGCGGCACCTGTCTGTGGGCTGGTGTTGGCAGGTCTCTCCAACCGCTCAGGAGCCCACCAACAGTCCAAGATGCAAGGAAGGGGAACATTATCTGCTCCACCTACCCTTGTCGCTGGTCTCCAAGCCTCTCGAGACCTTTCTCCTTCCAATTCTCCTCCTCAACATCTTCCCATTGAGTCTCCTGTGGTTTCAGGCACCCTTTCTTCTGACCCTCACCCGATCTATGTTTTTCTGCTAGTTTTTTTTTTTTCTCTTTCTTCTAAAATCTTTTTTGCAGAGACACTCTGACTGGCAGTTTTTCTCGTCCGCCATCTTGGCTCCTCCTGACACAAAAAATTTTAAAAGTCCAGGAGCCCT
>NW_012148441.1:232329-232748 GCF_000956105.1 Propithecus coquereli
AAGGCAGGCCTGACAATGGTAGTCCCAATACTGGCAATGATGTGGACAAGTCTAATAGAAGTATCTGTTTAAATCTCAAGCCTAAGACTGAGTACCAATTCAGCTTATACAAAGAGTTTGGTATTTTAATATTGGGCAGGCAGGCAGCTCTAAAGAGTATTGTACTATTTTTCCTTGGGCATAGGCTCCTCAGAATATTAAGCAGAGTCCAATGGATATGCACACAGCACAATTACATGTTTTCTGGAACTCCTGGAGGATCAGTGTTAGCAAAATAAACCAAGAGAAGAGTATCATCACCAGCAGATGATAATACCTAATGGAGTCTATCAAGCATTAAGAAGACATATTGCAACATGCTTTAAGTTACAGTATCAATATGCTCAATTCAAGATCAGTCATCCATGGATAAATGGTCA
>NW_012148441.1:232908-233397 GCF_000956105.1 Propithecus coquereli
TGTGAAGTACTTACAAAAACTTAATCAGTTTCTATATATCTCAACATATTAATTCTATATTCCTCATTACCTAAAAAAGACAGAAAATGAGCTACTCCTTACCCACTCCAAAGTTAATCATTTTACCTTTATTGTAAATAACATGTTCTCATATCCTGGAACTTGATGAGTCTATTCAATACAGTACAATTGGCCCTCTGTGTCTGTCAGTTCTACATTCATGGATGCAATCAACTGTGGATCAAAAATATTCGGGGAAAAAAGCACATCTGTACTGAACATGTACAGCCTATTTTTTCATGTCATTATTTTCTAAATAATATATTATAACAACTATTTACATATCATTTGCATTATGTTAGGTATTATAAGTAATTTGAGATGATTTAAAGTATACAGGAGTACATACATAGGTTATATGAAAATACTACACCATTTTGTATAAGAGATTTAAGAATCCATGGATTTCGGTATCCACAGGGAATCCTG
>NW_012148441.1:233447-234582 GCF_000956105.1 Propithecus coquereli
TCAATTCCCTCAGAGTACTAATGATAATAAAAATGGAAATATCTGGAAACATAAATTAAGAGTAATTTCATCCTTTTTTTCAAACTAACTAAACTTAACTTGTAGATAAATAAAGATTAATAGGAGACATAAAAATGTCTTTGATAATTAAGATTTAATTAAAAAGAATATAAAAATCAGGAAGTCAAAGGGTATTAAATGCTTTTGGTATTTTATAGTCAATGTCTAATTCCTACCTACATATTTTTAAACAGTGAGGCATCTATAATGGAGAATTCTAAAAGCTCATCCCAGAGAAACAAAGGATAAGCTTTAAAAAGGCAATTCTTTCTGCTTCTGCAGCTAGATCTAAAATTGCCCTGCAGGAAATTGTGATTCTCTGGCACATTTAAGTAGTTCTCATTTACAAAAGTGGAATAAGGCAAAAGAACCTGAGGAAAAGCCTCTTTGTTTCATTTTTGATCACAGCAGTTCCCATAAAAGATCAAATTATAATGGGAGAAAAATTAATGGATGTTTAGATGATAAAGACAAAATAATACAAGTGTCCCTCCAACCAGTTCTTTTGAAAATAGAGAAACTAAATAATTACTCATGCGAAGTCAGCATACAAATCTATTTCATAGCTTTCCAGTTACATTTGAATAAATAAAAATGCTGGAGGACATATTTTTTTCTTCTCCTTCTTAAAATTGGGTAATAATCTGTTAAAGTCATTGCTAGATGTACCTTCGGACTTGCAGTGTTCTGATTCTAAACAACCTAGTTTAGCTCTTATAAATGCAAGAACATACCCTATATTAATCCTTTCTGCTTAGCCTCTCAGCAGGATGAATTTAAAGTCATCTCAATGGCCCCAAGCAATATTTAAAAAAAGAAGCATAGAAAAATCCTAATAGATCATCCAGATCATTCTGATGTCAGAAAAATAACACTGCTAAATATAGCCTTCACTGTTGTATTTCAGACTCATTTTCAAATTACAAAGTAATAGAGTTTTAATATCAGGAAGAGATGTTAATCAAGAACAAATTTATAGTTATGCAAAAACAGTTCCGTGGGACTTTATTCATTATAATACTAAATTTTAGCTGCTCATCATATTATGTACCCTAAAAGAACAAGTTTATACTCA
>NW_012148441.1:235897-238158 GCF_000956105.1 Propithecus coquereli
ATATTATCTTATAACATACTGATATAAGCATTTATTAGTTCTATGTAATAGCACACTCCATATGATAAAAAAACAAATTATCAACCTAAATTATCTTTATTATCAATGGGAGTTGGGGGAATGGTGGTATTTAACAATGTTGTATGAAAAGTATTTCATTATCCAATTTTTTCCTCAATACAACATATAAAGAATATACATATTCTGATCTAAATGCAAACAATTCTGTGTTCTGGTTCCAGGTAAGAAGTAAACATATTCTACCTTGTCTCTCCCACTGAACACAAATATAAAGCCTGTTGAGAATGTATGAAGCTGCTACTTGAGGAACGTGCAAAGACTGGTTGAGGAAGAATTCAAGACAATACTGAACTAGTTGGTGATGAGCCCCCAACTCTTTTTTTACTGTTTCCAGACCAGAACAAAACACAGCCTAAACCACAAAAGTGAGCACTAGTGTACAGTGGAAGGGAATACCAAGAAAAGCTTTTTACCTGGTTCAAACAGCTGAGTGAACTTCTAAGGATCACAAAGTGGAAGAAGTCACAGAAATCACAACAGCATACCAGAGGAGTCAAAACTCCTGGAATTCCTTTGTGATTGATGAGGCTGTGGTCCCAGGAGGTTGGCACAAACCACTATTGGTCTTAGCTTTCTCTCTGTACTTCTAGCACTTAGCCATTGAAGTGAGTGTAGTCACTAAAATATGCCAGAGAATTTGATAAATAAAGCCAAGATTTCCAGACAGAGGCACAAAAATGGGAACTCCAGAGAACCAGACAGTAGTAGAAAGGTTGAAAAGACATAAGTGCATGGGAAAGTGACACCTAAATTAGTCTATGAAATCCTAGGCTAAGTCTTGAATTGAATGAGAAAAAATATTTCAGCATATAAATGGAATATATAAAGGAGAATCAAGTGTAAATGTTACATATATAATATAAAATAGATGTAATGAAAAGTACACCAGATGAGCTCAATAGCAGAATGGAAATGACAGAGGAAAGACACAGTGAATGTGAAGATAAATCAATAGAAATTGTCCAACCTGAACAAGATAGAGGAAAAAAAGTAGAAAAAAAATCCCCAGCAATGCTTAAATTGACAAAACACTAATTATTCATGTAGTAGGAGATTCAGAAGGAAAAGAGACTAAAGGTGGTATCAGAAATATTTTTCAAAATTAATGGATGAAAATTTTCTGAATTTGGCAAAAGATATACATCTACAGATTCAAGAAGCTCATAAAATCTCAAATAAGATAAATCTAAAGAATGTCATGATCAACTAGATAATAATAAATCTCTTGACAACTAAGATAAAGAAAAAGTCCTGAAAGTAGTTAGAGTATAATGACACATAACCTACAAGGGAATAACAATGTGTATGACTACAGATTTCTAAATAAAGACTTTGGAAAAGAAAGTGGCATAATATTATCAAAGTGCTGAAAGAAAATTCTTGATCCACTTCAGAAATGAAGATGAAATAAAGACAATTTCACATGAAGAAAATCTGAGACATTGTATTACCAGAAAATCTTCTATAAAAGATTGCTACTAAAGGAAATTATTTAGACTGAATGGAAATGATGCCAGTCACAAACTTGGAGCCTTGGCAATGAAGTAAGAACAGTGACAATGATATATATTTGGGGAAATATAATAGATAATTTATCTCTTGAGTTTTTTAATAATATATTTGATGATTGGAAGCAAAAATTATAGAACTGCCTGACTTGATTTTCAATGAATGTAGAGGTAATATATTATTAAATAGAAAACTATGATAGAGTGACTTAGATAACAGTAACTTTTTTAACTTATGTTTGAAATGATAAAATGTTGGTTGTAAAAGATTGTGAAAATTTAAGTATGTATGTTGTAATCTCTAAAGCAATTACTAAAAGAAATTGGTAAGGAGACCAAGTTAAAATTATGTATCTTGAAATGTATCACTCATGGTGATGCACGCCTGTAGTCCCAGCTACTTGGAAGGCCAAGGCAGGAGGATAGCTTGAGCCCAGGAGTTGTTTGAGCTTGCAGTGAGCTACGATGACATCATTGCACACTAGCCTGGGCAGCAGAGTGAGACCTTGTCTCAAAAAGCTAAACAATCCTCATTAGTATAGTGGTGAGTTAAAAAAAAAAAAAACAAAAACAAACAAAAAAGTTCATCTCTTAAAAAAAAATTAAAAATGTATTATTAAAAGAGAGTTCACATAACCTAAAAGAAAAATAATGAAAATCAGGGGGAACAAA
>NW_012148441.1:239798-241024 GCF_000956105.1 Propithecus coquereli
TAAAGATTTAGTCAAAATTTTGGCCTCATTTCTTCCTTCCAGTAAGCCAAAAGGAAAATTCTCTTATTATCTTCTGGGGTGAAATTATATTTTTTTTGCAGGGAAGTCTCTCCAGGTTTTATGCTTAGATAATGCTTGCAAAGTGAACAGCCTACTCAGATACACACACGTTTGTGAAGCTGTTTTCATTTCATTTGCTCTACTGCCACCATTAGAGCCTTACAAATCCATGTTTAGGATATTGCTACAACCGCAGCACTGCCCTCTGCCTTTAGCTTCTTAACAACTCTCATTTATCCTCAGAAAAGCTTCCACATTACTTTTTCTAAAGCAACCATAATTTTTGGCAGTATAAAATTTTCTAGTTTCATTCACTATCTACCAAATATAGCACAAGCTGTCAAGACTAAAATGAAATACATCTGTGACCAATGTCTTGCTAGTAAATTTTTAAAATCCAACTGTGAGGTGGAAGGGAGAAGGGAACTGATTTTTCATTACAGTTGTCCCTTGGTATACTTGGGGGATTGCTTCCATGATGCCCCCACCAATACCAAAATCTACACATATTCAGTTCCCCCCCTTAAGCCTAGAGAATCTGCTTATAGGTTGGTTTTTCACCCTTGTAATGCTGTAATTTTAATCAGCATTCGGTTAATAGAAACGTGGACCCCAAGTGTCAAACCTGTGCTATTCAAAGATCAATTGTATCGCTCATTTGTGTACTGCAAATTCTTTCACCATGGCTGATATAATGCTACCTATGTGACATCATTGAACACCGAGTTGGGAAAAGGTACACACAAACTGCACTGTTTCCACGACACACTTTATATTTCCATACTTTATCACTTTTCTTCCTCTAAATATAAATAAGCTTTTATGCAATTAGGCGACCTTCACAGTTTTAATGAAGCATCACTCAGATTTGGATTCTGAACCAAAATCCTTATACTTCCATGACCTGGAAACAGAGTCAAAAAACAAAATAGTAAGACCATGTCTAATCTGGAGCCCACATTTCAAAGATTATATAGAGTAAAGAATCTAGGCAAAAATAACATGCAAGAAAAATATACAGAAATAAGGCTTATTGAAAATTGTTTTCTATATGGGATGCTATTGATTCAGCTGTCTATATTTCAATCATCTATTTGTAACTTTACCCAGAGAAATTTTAAACTCCTGTTTCCTTCCTTCAAAGGCAATATTTATGTATATATTAT
>NW_012148441.1:242479-244643 GCF_000956105.1 Propithecus coquereli
CTAAGACTGGAAAAAGGATGCCTAGTTATGAACTTTCCTCTTACACCTCTCTCTCAAGAGACTCTTGTCTCCATGCAGAGAGGTGCAGCATTCTGGTGTTTTTTTCCCAGCCATACATTAAGTTTCGCAAGGTAGGTTCAGACACTGAGGAAAAGACAAATTATATTCAGAGGCATCTTATAAAGGAATATGCTATTTGGCTGTACAAAGTGTCTACCTTGCTATTGAATGCTATTTTATTATTAAAGCTTACATTTTGATCATTTTCTGCTTACCTTTTCCATCTTGTCATTCATTTCCCAAGGGAACTCATTTAGTTTCATATCTTTAAATATAACCTATTTGCTGATGACTCCTTCATGCTTATTTCCAGCCCTGTTTTATTCCTAGAGCTTTACACTAATTATGCAATTACACCATTGTAACAGTATATATATGTGTGTGTGTGTATTTGGTAACTCAATCATAAGTTGTCTAAAAGCAACTTTTAAAACGTTTCCTTCCAAACAATAAACAAAACCCTTTTCTTTCAAAATCTCCTATCTCAATTACATGAATTTCCATTTTGTTAGCACAAAATTCATTCTTGACTCTACCTTTTTCACTCCCTTCTCATTACCAGCCTAAACAATCTATAAATAAGTCCTATGGGAGGTTTCTTTGAACTATATGTAAAACAACACTTGCGACTACATCTACTGCTGTGCTCTAGTCTAAGCTACTAACATTTCTTCCCTATGAAAGCCAAGTAATTTATAGACTTAAAAACCTTCAAAAGTTTGTAATCTCACTTGTACAAAAATGAAATTCCTCACCCTGATATTCAAATCCTTACATCGTTTGGTTCCCTGCTTTTTCTATTACTTTCTGTTTCATCTTCTTACCCGCATTCATTCAGCCGTAGCCCTAATAATCTAACTGCTGATTCGAAAAAAAAAATATATTTTCCATGGTTCACATGCCTTGTCCTTGTTGATTCATCTTTCTAGAACACTCGTGTCATTGATATCTGTGTGACTCATTCTTTTAATTTTTTTTGACTATGGTTAAACACCATCTTCCCCAAGAAAATTTTTGCAACTATCCTGTGTAAAATATAGATATTCTGTAATCTTTATGTTGTGTTTCTCTATTTTTCATCATAGTATTTATAAACATAAGTAATTTTTTTGTTTGTTTGTTTGTTTTCCCCACCACCCTTCTAAATTATCAGATAGTTGCAAGCAGGAATTACGTCTCATCACAGATAAATTGTCTTAAAGTCATTCTGTGATATTGTAGGTGTTTAAAGAGTGTTAAGTGAATGAATTAATACTTGATGGAGGAGACAAGATTATCACTTATTGAAATCCTTCAAACATCACTATACCCTAAATATTTCTTGAGAATATTCTATCATCATCTTCCCTAGTACCATAGCATAGGCCAAACTCATTCCCTCAAAATGTGTCAGACGTACTGTCTCAATGACATTGTAACTGGCTCCTTTGCTATCTTCTTTAGCTTGTGAAATCCATCTGTACATTGAATGAATTGATAAATTGAGGATCAAGTAATAAAAAATAGACCTACAAGAGAATTCTATCAAAGTGTTAGCCATTTTGGAATTAAATTATTTTCATTCTTTTGTATTAAACACAGGTTAAAGTATAAGATCCATAAGTTTTTCTGGCTTTTCATGACCTGACTACTATGGATGTTTCTAGTCTATTCATTTTGTGTTGTATTCATTCTTTCTGTGGTAACAAAATGGAATTGATTGTTTCTATGCTGCTTCATGTGGTCTGTCTTTGCTTCTATTCACTTTTCTGCTATAATTTTCCATTCACCCCTCAGGTTTAATATTACATTGCATCTAAGGACTCTTTCCACATTTCCCATATTCTAAAATAACAAAAATTTCAGTATTCAACAATACTATATGCTAGGCATTGAGTTGGCTATTTTCCATATAATAAATAATCCTAAGAAAGGGTGTTCGTATTTTAACAGAGGAGAAAATAGAGACACGAAGAGGAAAGGTCATAAACTTACAGAGTATATTGGGATTACACACCAAACTCAACTCAGCCTGATTCCAAAAGTCCTTTGTTCTTTTCACATCATGGCCCTCTGTGAAATTTGTTCTAAATTGTAGAGTTTATAAAATAGAATTTTCTTCTTT
>NW_012148441.1:246283-246964 GCF_000956105.1 Propithecus coquereli
TGAATTAAGTGATGCAAACATAGTTACTAAAAAAATATATTTAGCAGCATATTTTATAAAATTTATGATTGACACACATGAACATAAATCTGTTACATTCTAACATCAACATGACCTTGTTTATAAATGTTAATTGGTTAAGATAGAAAAATGGTGCCCCACTATTATATACAGAGACAATTCAATTGTTTTTGTGGGAAAAATCCACAAAGTTTTTAAAAATAGTTTCAGCATTTTAAAAATGAATTGCTTTTTTGTGCTTAGCTGTGTATAGCTTATGTCAGTTTTTCTAAGAGTGCAGTAAGGTGAACAATTTTCTGTTTGTATCAGAAATGTCCCAAATAATAATTATGAGATGTGAGTAGCTTCTTCCTTCCAGTTTTGAGAAATGTAAAATTTTTTCCCCTGATTCTTGAAAGATATAAAATACACTAACTGTGATATTACAAAATGTTCAGTCATATATTTAATTCACAATCATCTATTGAACATCTACCAAGTTTTATATATCTTTGATTCACAGTTTAATTAGGCACATTTTCTATTTTCCTAACACCTATGTCTATCAACAGAAGAGAAAATGTAGCAAATAATAATTGAGCCAACTCTTGGTCTAAATATTTCCTTAATGTACATAGGATCCATTAAATACATAAGCATACAAGCTTAAAAATTTAAATA
>NW_012148441.1:249829-251981 GCF_000956105.1 Propithecus coquereli
GGAGACTATCCTGAAGTATCTGAACAGATCCAATGTAATCGCGAGGGTGCTGGTAAAATGCAAGAGGGAGACAGAAATGTCAGAGTCAAAGGAGATGTGGCAACAGACTTCAGAGTCCGAAACATTTTTGAAGATGCTACACTGCTTACTTTGAAGATGATTGAAGGGTTCACAATTCAAATAATTCAGATGGTCTGCAGAAGCTAAAACAGGAAAGAGGAAATGGATTCTACCCTAGAACATCCAGAAAAAGAAGCAGTCCAGCCAAGATCTTAATTTTGCACAGTAAGACACATTTGGACTACTAACCTCCAGAACTTTAAATTAATGCTTAAATTTGTGTTGCTTAAGCCACTATTGTGTACTATTTTGTTACAGCAGCAATAGGAAACTAATATAGCAGAAGAAATAGGACACACAAACCCTGAAGTAGGAAACAGCTTGCCAACTTCACATAAATACAATTTACCTTTGAAGAAATGAAGAAAATAATTAAGTCATTTAATCACATCTTTGTAAATTTCTTTGCATCATTTTTCAGAATCTCATGTGATTCTTATAATAAGGTTCTCAGACATGTCCTATATCTACCAAATGACCAATAATTTCAGCACAAATTGTATACTAGTTCAGTAGATCTGCCATAACCAAATACCACAGACTAGGAGCTTTAAAAAAACATACTTTTGTTTTCTCACCAAAAACTTGGACCTTCTTGGAGTCTGGAAGTGCAAGATCAGGGTGCTGGTAGGGTTGCATTCCTCTAAGGTCTCTCTCTGAAATTCAGATAATCTCCTTCTTGCTGCTGTCTTTTCACATAAGGAGTCTCCTTGTGCACATATATGCCTGGTTTCTCCCTGAGTGTCCTAATCTCCTCTAGGACAACAATCAAACTGCATTGCCTAATGCCTAATGGCCTCATTTAACTTAATTACCTCTTTAATGCTCCTGTCTCCAAATACAGTCCCATTTCTGAAGTACCATGGGTGAGGGTTTCAACATACGAATCTAAGGGGCAGGGTACAGAATACCCACCACCATTGCTGCTATGGTATACATTACTGATATTTTTCTCGATTTCATGACATAAAAGATGATCCATCACACATCAACATGCATTGAAGTTAGCAGTGTCGCCGTGATTGACTCTGACCAAAGAGCTATGAGAGAAAATGACACTGGAAATATATAAGTACCACTGCCCAATTGTTTGTTCTGTCTTCTCCTGATGCCTTAGCCAGTGTGATTTCAGATGGTGGAGTCCATAAGATTAGAAGACAGACAAAGTTTAAAAACAAGGTCTCATGTACATGTGCAATGGAGATAGGATATCTTCACTTTTATAAAAGTAATAATATATTTTCATTGTCTTTACTACAATATGCTCTAGCCTCTTGACTGATATAACTGCTATGGCTCTTATGCCTACTCACGGAATATTTATGCTGTCTTACTCTGTGTTTAATTGTACATTTTATCTTATGAATATCATAGTTTTCTTTATGATTTCTTCTCGTGACTTGGCTTACATTTTCACTTAGGGCAAATTTTCTCTTTTATTATTTTTATCCAAATACAGCAAAATAATGAAACTATTTCCTTTTGGTCATTGTGATATTGTGCCCCTTGTTTGAGCTTCTGGGTGATAGACTTCTTAATTTCTACTCTTATCATTTTAATAGTTCAGTCATTATTTGTTCAGCAAATAATACCAGAACTATATGTTTTCCGGAATTTTATTAACTCTGCTTATAATAAATTAATTATGAGATGCTTCTTCTATTTTTATAGAAAAATAATTTTAAGGAAGGAAACATCTTCATGTATTGGGTTCCAATAGAAAAGCTGACCAAAATATGACCTTCTATCTGGAAATATCTTTTGTTAGAGACGGTATCTTCAGGACAAATATTAACATTAAGACACTAGAAGAGCAAAAAAAAAAAAGTGAAAGGAAAAATGCATGATGAGATTTAAAGCTATATTATAGAACAATTAAACGAGTGTGCAGCAAAGAAGTGAACTTCCATTAATTTATGTTGTTACTGTATTTGCAATTTTGTGTGTGTGTGTGCATAGGTAGGGGGGTGCGTGTATGAGAGAGAGAGAAAGAAATGTGTTTTGGTGTGTTTAACTGCAAAAGTAATTTTCA
>NW_012148441.1:253141-254932 GCF_000956105.1 Propithecus coquereli
AAAAAAAACAGTAGAACATCTACTTGATACTGAAGGAAAGAATTTATGAGATAAGGAATATATACCCAGCTTGCCTGTTATTTAACTATTAAAGATGTAAAAAAAAAAAAATTTAGGAATATAAGAATTCAGAAAATATCACAATAATGAGGCCCTCTCCTCATTCTCTCCAGGAAGCTGAATGTGTGTAAGAACTTAATCTACCTAAGTAATAACTGTGGAAACTTCAGGAAAGGCAGTTAGCATTAAATAAGTTTAATACTAGATCTAAACTTGAGACAAAGGAGAGTACAACTATCGAGTATTGGCACACATATTTTTGTGGTTAATCTTTGAATTATGTTGATATAAATAAAACTATCAAAAAGTTAAATGAGAAAACATAGGTAAAGAAAGAGTAATACAAGTTTCTTCATTGCTTCATAAGAAATAGTTGAGTTTCAAATAGCATCACTTAAGGTTTCTAAAATTTTGCTTATATTTATATGGCGAATTACATTTATAGATTTGTGTATGTTGACCTTGCATCTATGGGATGAAGCCCACTTGTTCATAATGGATTATTTTTTTTTCATGAGCTGCTGAATTTGGTTTACCAGGACTTTATTGAGAATTTTTGCATCCATATTCACAAGGGATATTGGTCTGTAGTTTTCTTTGTTTGTTGTTGAGACCTTTCCTGGCTTTGGTATCAAGGTGATATGGGCTTTGTAAAATGTTTTGGGGAGGATTCCTTCCTTCTTGATGATATGGAATAATTTCTGCAGGATAGGTACCAGTTCTTTTTGTAGGTCTGGTAAAATTCAGTGAGAAACCATCTGGTCCGGGACTATTTTTTGTTGGAAGATTTTTTATTGCTGCTTCACTTTTGTTATTTAATATTTGTTGGTTCAGAAATTCTATTTCTTCCTAATTGAGCCTAGGGAGGTAGTGTGTTTCTAAGAATTTTTCCATTTCTTCTACGTTTTCAAGTTTACGTGCATATAGATTTTATAGTATTCAGAGATGATATTTCTGTGGTATCAGTTGTAATTTCTTCTTTTTCATTCCTGATGGAGCTTATTAGAGTCTCTTCTGTTCTACTTCTGGTAAATCTAGCAAGAGGCCTGTCAATTTTGTTTATCTCTTCAAAGAGCAGCCTTTTTGTTTCATTAACCTTCTGTATAGTTCTTTTGTATGGATTTGATTTAGTTCTGCTCTGATCTTGGTTATTTCTTTTTGCTACTGGGTTTGGGATTGGTTTGCTCATCCTTTTCTGTTCCTTGAGACAATTCATTAGATAATTGATTTGTGATCTTTCTGTCCTTTGGATGTAGGCATTTATGGATATGAACTTTCCTCTGAAGACTGCTTTAGTTGTATCTCATAGGTTTTAATAACTTCTGTCACCTTTATCATTTAGTTGAAAGAATCATTTGATTTCCATCTTAATTTCCTCCTTGATGAAACTATCATTCAGCAGTATGTTTTTTAGTTTCCATGACTTTGTGTAGAGGTAAGTGTTTCTGTTGGATTTGATTTCTAATTTTGAGAAAGTATAAATTCATGTAAGAGTACATGCATAGAAGACACTGTCATTGAGCAAAATTAGATGCTAAAAGATAATAAGACAGAGGGTAGAAAGTTGTTACAAATTAATTTTGTCATAATGGAGAACCAATAACTATTGTATAAAGGATAAAGCCTACTATGGGCTTAAATCATCTGTCAGACTGGCTAAAAATTAAAATTAAACAATATTTTGTGTAAAGTATAGAACATTATAATCAGAAGTGTCAAAATTAACAGAAT
>NW_012148441.1:255642-256429 GCF_000956105.1 Propithecus coquereli
TCAAATCTACAGAAATACTTTAAATTTAACAAGAGGAAGTAGCAGAAGGAAATATGTGAAGATAAGAAAATAGTAAATAATGGGTTGGAAAATAGGAATAAATCAGGAACAATAACTAATGCATAATATTTGATTGTTTGAAAAAAATCAACTATAAAAACAAATTGGATCTATTTACTCCCATAAAAAGGGGAGAGTTCTTGCTGTTTGTTTCTTATCTTTCAGAGGCACACCTACTACTTTTTTATACATTTTCCTCTGTAATACTGTGATGCGATTCTGAAAACCGCATATCTGGAATCTCTTGCCAGTTGGCTTCTCTTTGGGTTGTGATTAGCCTTCAGAGAGTTATGAGAAGAGAGAGTTGCTGCTTCTGGTCCCAATATTGTGTGAGTTGCAGGTAGCTTCTGTTTCTTATTGTAGTATCAGGGGGCAGGTCTGTAGATCTGTTCTAGCCAGCACCTGTATGGAAGATCAAGAACTAATAGAGAACCAAATCTGAGAAAGAGAATACAGAAAAAGGGAGGCTGAAGGGCAATATTGCCTATGGCTATCATGGTTCAACATTCTATATAGTAAACACAAGTGAGCAATATAAAAATAATATAATTTGTACTGTGAACATTAGCCAGTTATTAGATAAAAATTAAAAATACAACTTCATTATAAGGAATAACAAAGAAGATACAATGTCTAGGGAGAAATAACTCAAATGTGTTAAATCTAATAACATTCAGTGCTCTTGTGTAGTATGATTCAATAAAATGAAAAATTCTTTCCTAATAAA
>NW_012148441.1:257694-258279 GCF_000956105.1 Propithecus coquereli
ATATTTACATGATAATTTGATAATTAAGATAAATAAAATTAAGAAAAATCAAACTGTCCTCAAAACTGAAACCAAGTTGCAAGACTTGAACCATCTTATAGATGAAATTAGTAATTAAACTACACTGAGAAAGGAACTGCTTCAAGCAATTCCAGCACAGTGTAGTGAATACAGTGTGCTGAATTTACATCTTTATGGGAGCAAAATAAAAAGAAAATGAAAACCACAAATAAATCTTCAATGATACTTGGATATATCTCATAGTAATAATATTGAAACTCTGTATTTCTGTTGTAGAATAAATTTCTATATAGAATAAAGCAAAGAAGTGTTTCTGTTAATGTTTTTCAATACAAATTATTTTTACTATGAGGAAAAAAGAAACAAGTATATCCTTAAACAAAAGAAATACCCCATTCGATTAAGTGAAATATCACAAGAATGAAAAAAACAAGAATCACAAGGTACTCACCTTCAAATTGGTATTAATTGAGCAACACTTATGTGCACATATAGTAGTAACATTCAACAGGTGTCAAGCAGGTGGGAGGGGGGAATAGAGGATGGGTATATTCACACCTAATG
>NW_012148441.1:259723-260062 GCF_000956105.1 Propithecus coquereli
AGTTTCCATGATTCATCCACTGTATGTAGATTTATCAATACGATGCATTTAGGAAAAATAATGTTAGAGAATTGGTTTGGAAATGGGACTCTTTTCTTTTTCACAAAACTATAATATTTAGTTCCCAGATACTCTATTTCTGGAATTCTCCTATTTATTTAATGAGCAAAAACACAGGAACCATAAGCTACAATTATGTTTCAGATATCGTATGTTTGAGTATGTTCACGTGATTGTTAAAGGGAGTTTTGACTATTTAAAGCAATGAGAAAGGTGACATCTCTTTTTTTACTTTCCAAACATCTATGTGATGAGAGCTCTACCTACATAAATAGAATA
>NW_012148441.1:264412-265845 GCF_000956105.1 Propithecus coquereli
TAGATCTGTGTACAGCCCCAGATATCTTCAAATTTTTGTTTTTTATTAGCAGTTTCAATTGGTATGTTGTTAACAGTTTTAGAAGTTTGTTATACAAGCATATTAGCATTTGTAAATGCTACTTATGCATCTGTAAAGCCTATAAATCAGAGATAAAATGAAATATTATTTAATTAGGAACTCATTGATTCTCTAATAGTGATCATTTGGACCACAGTCAAAAATGTTTCCTTAATGACCATTTGGGCCCCACACTTTCAGAACATATGCTTGTTGATGAGCTACATTTTAGTCTTCCCACCATCTGTAAACCAACATAAATGTCCACAGATATTAAATAAAGAAGAATATGGTCAGTTACTTTGAACTTTTTAAATATAAAACCCTCACGACATAAATCAATTAGCAAATTAATTACATTTACTGCAAACGAGTCTGGATTAAAGGGAGTACAAATAAGCCAGTTTAATCTCTTCCTTCTGGAAAAGTGGTATGAGTTTGTAAAAAATGTTAAAATACATTTAGAAGAAGACTAAATATCACACTAAATAAAGATGGGCTGTCGGTAAAGCTTTAAAGGTTTTGAGACTAGATGTACCTTAGGTGATGTGAACACGGTGGCCAAGGAATGGGAGTAAGCATGAAGCAAACAACAAAAGCCTAGAAACACACGACGATTTATTCTGACCCCATTTCAAAATAGGCATGCAGCTGGGCTTGTATTTTTCATTATTTCTCATCAGTGTATATCATTGGGTCTGCTATATAAAATCAGTTTTTGTTTTCATCAAAATCATACCACTGCAAAAGAATAGATCCTGTTCTCAACTCGGCAGGTAGAAGCTTGGCTAACACCAACCAAAATTGCACCACTGATACACCATATTCGATGATACAGTGGTTTCCTCAAATCTGAGGTTGAATGGGAAACATGCTAATGCAGAATCTCACGCTCAGGTTTCTTGTGGCAACAGCCCACTCCACATGTTTTGCAGGTGGCAGAGACTGTGGACTCCAGACTATGGGGCCAGCTTTTCACAGGGGTTTGTTGGTAGGCTAGCAGTTTTCCCCCATGGCACACACACCTTGTTTTCAAATTAGCTTTAACTAATTTACGGAGTAAGTTTTGAATATGGTTGCAAATTGTAATGATTTAAACTCTGGATTCAATAAAGGATTTTATTTAAAAATGTATGTAAAAAGGAAACTTTTATTATAGAGATAAATTATTGTATTTGGAGGTAGAAATGGGGGACTAGCATTTATGACATGTTTTTAGAAGTCAAGAAGAAAGAATAGAAAACACTCTGGTTTTATGAACTAAATAAAAACACAAAGAGAAGATAAAGAGACTTTAGAACTAAAACTTGAAATAGGAAACCATTAAGTAATTTTTTTCAAAGGGAATATTAAACATTAAACACAAAGAGGAA
>NW_012148441.1:266938-270676 GCF_000956105.1 Propithecus coquereli
TTAAATGTTTTAATTTACACATAATTGTGCATATAGTGATGTTTGATACATGTAATGTACAGTGAGATCAACTCAGGTTAATTAGCATATCCATAATCTCAAATATTTACCATTTGTTTGTGTTGGGTACATTCAATATCCTCCTTTGAGTTATTTGAAACTATCTAATATAGCAGTTCCCAACCTTTTTGGCAACAGGGACTGATTTCATGGAAGGCAATTTTTTCACAGACCAAGGTGGGAGGCGGAGGAGGTGGTGGAGGGCGTTTCCAGATGATTCAAGCGCATTATATTTACTGGGCATTCAAACCTCTCTGCTAATGAAAATCTGTATTTACAGCCACTCCCCAGTGCCAGCATCACCACCTCAGCTCCACCTCAGATCATCAGGCATTAGATTCTCATAAGGAGTGCAACCTAGATCCCCGCATGCTCAGTTTTCACTAGGGTTTGTGCTCCTTTAAGACTCTAATGCCACTGCTGATCCGATAGGAGGAGCTGATGGGGTAATGTGAGCAATGGGAAGCGGCTGTAAATACAGATGAAACTTCTCTGGCTCACTGGCAGCTCACTTCCTGCTGTAGCGGTCCGTGGACCTGGAATTGGAGACTACATGTCTAGTTATCATGGTTAACAATAGTCATCCTACAGTGCTATAGAACACTAGAAATTAACCTTCTTATTTAGCTGTAATTTTGTATCATTTAACAAATCTAGAATGTTAATTATATTTACAGTAGAAACAGGACTAACTACAAAATTTCTGGAGCCCAGACAAAACAAGGTGAGGCTCCTTGTTTAAAAATCATTAAGGGCCGGGCGCGGTGGCTCACGCCTGTAATCCTAGCTCTCTGGGAGGCTGAGGCGGGCGGATTGTTTGAGCTCAGGAGTTCAAAACCAGCCTGAGCAAGAGCGAGACCCCGTTTCTACTAAAAATACAAAGAAATTAATCAGACAACTAAAAATATATAGAAAAAATTAGCTGGGCATGGTGGCACATGCCTGTAGTCCCAGCTACTCGGGAGGCTGAGGCAGAAGGATTGCTTGAGCCCAGGAGTTTGAGGTTGCTGGGAGCTAGGCTGATGTCACGGCACTCTAGCCCAGGCAAGAGAGTGAGACTCTGTCTCAAAAAAATAAAAAAAAATCATTAAGAAATTTAGAATGGCAACATCAGAGCATTAAAACAAGTGCAAGTCCTTCTAAGCTTGAGACCCTCTGTGACTGACTACAGAGGATATATGCCAATGAAGCCTGCTTGAGAAACAGGAATTATTGTGAAGATATGCCTATCAGATCTCTAACTGTGGAGGTCGAAATTGACCGTTGGCCCCAGTTGCTGTGCCCTGGAATCCATTACTGCACACTCAGTGAGGTCATACTTTCAATAAGGTAGTCGTGTCGGCAAGGCCTGCATGTTTTTGTCAGGGTTACTGAAGCTAGCGCATTCCTGGGAGATATGGTACATTTCTAATAGATGAAATTGTCCTTGATATATCTTCCTTAAAACTGTACCACAGTCCAAGATTTTTCTATCCAATTTTCTCACTCTCCAGTCTCCCCCATAGCAGTCAGATCTGAATCACAGTTTGATGACTTTCCAGACCTCTTCCTTCTCCCTCCCATTCTTTGTCACCCAGTAAATCTCTTACAGTTTAATTTTATCTTGGTGTTTGCTTCTTGGAGGGCTCAGACTAAAGCATATGGTGGCAGTGGCGGTCTGAAGCAAAAAGGCTGCTTTCTGAGATCATTGACTCATCATCTGGTTGGCAAACAGGATAATGTCCAGAGCTGTGTGTATGGCACAAATTGTGTGGCAGGAGAGGTTTGCTAAATACTTCACTGAGGTGCCCTGGGAAATTGTCACAGAAGATTGCCCTTCAAGATGAAACGTTTCAGCCACTTGAGAAATATGAACCAAAGCATTGGTGGCTGGTTATTGCTGACACTCTACAGAGGGATAATGAGAGACTAAAGGTCATGAGTATCACATAAAGATTAAATTTGAGAATCAAAGGGTCTCTTTTGTATTTTCCAAACAGAACTTTGTCTCTTGTAGTGGTAGATGAGCATAGTTGAGCAGAAAATAAAATGCCAAATAATTAGAGAAATGGAATCGGGAAGTATTTAAGTACTCAGCCCTCACATATCACAGTCAATCATGGGAGTATTGCATAAATTGGGCATTGAGGCTGCTTAATCAAAGGGGTGAGAATAGAAAAATATGTAAGTATGCTCTGGCTGCCAGAAGAGGAAAGAAGAGAGAGGCTTAGGGAAATGTGCACTCTGACATTCTTGACAGCCTTGGGGAATAGTGTGTCCTTTTTGCCTTCCCGTAGGGCACAATCCTCTGACAGTTTTCTTTCCTTCACTGCCAGAGAATTTCATTTAATGGGAAGACAAAACAAAAACAAAAACAAAACAAAACAAAAACCACCAGTCACCGAGGCAGTTAAGAATGTGTCAGTGAAGAAACACAAACATCACTAGGAAGTTCTCTGATGCCTATCTATTGCAGGACAGGTATAACACTAGGAGTGATGATTACAATGCTGAGTTCATCAATATCCATGGGGCCCCTCTCACTTAATAGAGGCCAGGTGATAGCACTTAATTGTCAGAAGCCAGAAGGTTGTAATGACTGAGATGGATAGCAAGGCTGGAGAGGCAGGCAAGAAGACTTCACTAGCTGGGAATTGTGCAGATGGTTAATAGATCATGGTGTCGCTTGGGCCAGTCAACAATAGTGCTAGAGAAGGTGGCTGAGTGTTGTTACCTCAACAAAAATGGCATTTGCTTAGTTCTCCAATTTTAACTGATCTTCACTTCTGGAATCCATTGACTGTGAGGTGGCTGGATTTTTAGGAGGAAGTATTCTCAACTATACAGCAAGTTTATACCACACTTATTCCTCCAGTCCTTCTTCATAAAAAGAAAAACAAACAAACAAGCAAAAACTATGGCTATTACTCAGTTAACTGTACACTGAGGAAAGGAAAATGTTCAGACATTTTGAAAACTACTGAACACACATTTCTGAGATAACATGGGTACCAAGAGACCCAAGTGTGTCACCATGGGCCGGCCTCCTATTAGAGTGGAGGTTTATGGGGACCAAGTAATAAATGTCATCATGGTTTATGGTGGATTCCCTGGGTCAACAGACACATCCATTGATAGTTTCCCCCTATCCCTGCATGTGGAATAAGAGCTAACACAGTGGGAACGGGCAGTCAAAACCTAGGAAACTGCCAACTGCCATCTCTCAACTCCACAAGCTATATTTGGTGTGATTTGTTAGGAAAATTAATGCATTGGCCTGTAAGCAAAGACAGAGGAAGATATTGTGATCCAGCAAAAAAGCGGCAGAGGTAGAATAAGGATAAATGGAAAATTAAGTTAAAAAATATCTTTAACAGCTGTGTCTGCTTCAAAGGATTAGAGAAACAACAGAGGGAAATTAAGCATTAAAGACAGATTAAAGGCATATTTTATTGCTATCATGAAGAATGTTGCAAATATGGAATGTTTTTGCAGTCACTGATGTACTGCAAGTTACTTAAGACCTGGAACTTAAATGCTGAGGATGGCAATGCTTTGAGGAGGACCACCCGGCCAAGTACATGTAGTTTCTTACAAGATGCATAAGGTTACAGAATTTGGAAGCATCAAGAAAGCAACATCAGTTCAGAATCTGTTAATGATGATTCTCCAGCTGGTACAAATGTTCCAATAAGAGGG
>NW_012148441.1:272176-274315 GCF_000956105.1 Propithecus coquereli
ATAGATATGACTTGATATTGGGTAGAGAAGAGAGCATTAATATTTCCGTGATTTAGCTATTGCTAAAATCATTTTGAGATGTACTATAATTAATTTCACTAGAGGAAAGCCCCATAGTGGAAAGGAGTTTATTTGTTTTGTTTTCTGCTTAGCTTCAGTATCTAGCCCAAGAATAGCTTAATACTTATTTTTAAATTCTTAAATGCATTATACATTTTCTTAAAATCACAAAAGTTAGGACGGATGATGCAGTTGACCTAGGAACAGAATGGAAGCTCAGCTTAAAGTAATGTAGAACCTTGATATTGTTTTTAGTAATGTCCACTTATGACTGTTAGACACTTCTGGATCTAATAGTATATGAACATTTTCTAAGAGTATGAGCTGTCATTTTACTGGTTGTATAAAGGGTGACACTACTTGAGGTTTTTATATGTTTTTACATGGAAGTATCAGATTTTTTTTATATTCGGCAATTCTTCTCCCCTAAGGAGAATATAGTGAATAATAAGCCAAGTTATCCAACACAATGAATTAAACAGTAAAGTATGGGAATACCTTCTTCTCTCCACGCAACGCAATAATCCATTCATATCATGCAGTGGGTTATGCGCAATATGTATTAAAGAAAGACACAAATGGGACAGGCTTTCTTTCTCATTTCCTACAACAAAAGCTACTTTTTAATTTATTACCTTTGTTCCTTAGCCAGTACCTCCTTCCCATTCTGAAATTTCAAGTGAGAGATCTTGTTTACTAGCATGTAAATTTATTGTTTATGAATTCTTACAATAACCGTCCTATAAATAACATGTAAAAATCCTATTATTATTTCTAATAATGTTAATGAGTTTAGGTATAAAAATAAAATTATTACTTTAACGAAAAGAAAAAGATACTTGGTAACCAAAAGATATATATGGAAAAAAAAATTTTGTTGTGATTTAAAATTGAACAATTACCTTGTAGTAGAGCAGAAAAAGAATACTTTCTTAACTGCTATATCTGCATCAAATAAAAAAAATTCTTAATGGAGGAATTCATAACATTCTTATTACTTAATATTATACTAGAAGTGATAGCCAAAGTACTTTTAAAATTGAGTAGAGTGATTTAAATTATTTGCAGATGATACTATAGTCAAAATGAATACTAAAATAACAAAAATTTTAATCAATTTAAAACAAGTTAAAACAAATTGAAGTGTGTTTGTTTGCTTTAAGCTTTATTATGAAGAGTCCTACAAATGAAGCGTCAGCTTAGAAAAAGAAAATTGATCTAGGACCTATGTAAAGAAAATGCAAAACTCTGCTAAGGGACATAAAGACAATTAATTTTGAAGTTCTCAATTAATTATAAATTTTATCTGCAAAAAGAAACACACACTAACATATACAGACACACACATATCACACACACACACATATATATATCATATATGTATATAATTTTCAAAAAGAAGATTAGTAAGGGATGTTGAGACTTTTTAAGGACAGGGTAAAATAATGGCAAGAAAAGAAAGTAACCACAATATAGCATTACTTGATACACATGTTGGGATTTGTTAGAAAGTTACTCCTCCTTGACACATTGCCATCACAGCCCTAAGTGGAACTGGCTCTGCATCATGAAATTCATTCTTTATCAGTGAAAAGAAACATCAGTCATATGGCATGGGAAGGGGGAAACAAGTTTGGGGAGCTAATAGGTGTAGATGTGCATATCGTTTCTCTTCATAAGATATGACTCAAGGCAGAGAGAACACTAGAAGAAGTATTGGAGAAAAGGCTAAATCCCTGATTGGGGGAGGGAAAGTACAAGAAAAAAAAAACCTGGAACATCTTGTGCCTGAAAGCAAGAAAGTGCTAAAGAAAAAAGGAAACAGAAATGTCAAATGGAGATAGACGTCAGTTTGAAGGCACTCCTACTTCTACTGGTAAAATTGAGGACACTGTAAATGCTAAAACAAATAGCAACAGTAACACAATATAACCCAGTGACCAAATATGGAAACCATGGCTCCATACTATATAAGATTATCTAAGACACAATAACATTTTAAAGAGTAAGTGAGAAAACAGCAATTCATGAATTGGTAAACATCAGACTAAAAGAGTTTTAAAACCCAGATGACAAAAT
>NW_012148441.1:288301-289953 GCF_000956105.1 Propithecus coquereli
TAACTATAACTGAACCACTCAGTTGGGGGGATAACAACAACAAAAAAAGAAACTGGAGCTGAAAAAAGAAAGAAATCCATGAATTCTAAGCTTTATTACCTCGGTAATTTTTCCCTACTCATCACATACTTTTTCTTTAATCTGAAATTATCTTTCCTCAAGAAGCTCCCAGAGTACAACGTAACTCTACTTTTTGTGTTGTTTCCCACAAATGGTCTATTGACATTACACAAACCGATCTAAAGAGTATTTGTAAAAAATCTCTCCACAAAACACACATCTAAAAAGTGGTAAAATTATAAGAAAATAATAGTGACGAGAAGAAATAATATGGGTGTAAATAATTAGAACAGACAGCGGTTCTACATTTGAGTATAAGGATTAGCAAATATTTCTGAAGATCAAATACAATATACAGTCTTTATATTTTGAAGTTTTATTTCCAAAACTTGTCAGAAACAACAGACACAGTTGAAAAGTTCCCCTGTGAGAGGGCGGCCCTGAGTTCCAATGCAAAGTCCCACAATCACTTCACTCTCCCTCCCTCAGGCACACGGACTGTCTCTCCACCTGGTGCTCTGGCGGCACTGCCACGGCGTGGCTGAGAGTGGCACAGGCAGTGCATGACGGTCTTTTCTGCCCTCTTCAAAGTCTCTTTTCTTGATACAATGTTAGAAACTATGATTACTCACTGATTTGGGGTTCTTCTTTAGGTGCTTCCTTGTGTGGGAAGTTTTTGAATTTGGTGTTTGCACAGTGGGACAATTGCTGGAGTTTTCTATTTGCCGATTTCACTCCACCTCTCCTCAAGAAGACATTTTTTTTTTTTAAAGTCACCAATACTATTTTAGAGATTTGGTTATGATACACAAAAATGAACATTTCCAACAGAGGCAGGCCAGATTTTCATTGTACATACTCCCCATGTAGCTATGAATCAAGATACTATAATAAGGATATAATCATAACTCCGAGACAGTTTTAGCAATCTGTTTCTGAAAAGGGGTTTATGCCATACTAAGGATACACACACACAGACACAGACACACCTACACACACACACACACACACACACACACACACACACACACACACACTGTTTTTCAGGATCATTGAGACACAAGCAGATGAAAACCTAGCCATAGGTAGAACAAAATCAATCTACTGATTGTACTAACTTAACTTAGTTCTGAACAGCCTAAAAGAGAAAATTGCAGTATGATTTCCTGTGTTTTAAAACTCAAATGGCCTCTGCATCATAGGCTCAGTGCTGATAAGTTAGATGATCCCTACAGAAAAATAAATAAATAAATAATAAACGCCTACATAGAAGTAATTCATACCATTTGTAGAACTTCCCTTATCCCTGAAGTATATATTATTCATAATGTTCTGGACTTAACAATTCAGGTATTTCCTCAATTCCCCATTTATAAAATAAAATCATTTCTGATTCTTCTTCAAGAGTGAAAAATATGTCATGCCTAATATTAGTGATATCACCATAAAAATGTGAAACCCAAGGCAGGTTAAATGCTTATCTAAAAACAAGGGTACAATCAAGAATATTCCTTCTATGGATTTGCCAAATAAGCCTGGGTCTGAACTGTATTTAAGGTGATTAAGAAAAATTCACTTTATGCACACTTTTT
>NW_012148441.1:290003-292581 GCF_000956105.1 Propithecus coquereli
TTAAATGAAGCATCTAAGTGCTTTTCATTCAAATATTTTTATTAGTTTATTTTTCTCTACTCTTGATTCATGAACACTACACAAGAACTCTGTAATATAATAATTCTTCCCTAGCTGAAACTTTGTTTCTGAACAAAGGTACCTCACTTATTTGTTGCATAAGCCACCTAAATCTTGTCCAACACATTTCTTAATGCATGCATGTATGTATTAATTTATTATCTTATTATTCCTTCAACATATAGTTAATGACTATCTTATAGATAAAGGACAATGTGTCAGAAACATGAATGGACACTGAAATCGATGATGTCTGTAAGACATTTACTTGATCTTCATAATTTAACTTGATAGACTTCAAGAATTGTAGAACATTATAAATTAATAATGACCTGTGAACTGCCATAAAAATGTTCTTCAGAGCAATCTGGCACATCACAAGTTTTTCTTTGAAATATCAGAGCACTGACTTTTAACATTCATGAAAAAGGGAAATTCTAACATATGAAGGGGGTTTAGATGTTCAGCAGGCAACAAAATAGTAACGTTCATAAGACCATTTTAAGTCATTTTATATTATGTTCCTCTACTGCCCTGAATTTGCTCTATAGGCAGATTCAGTTTATTTGCTCAATCCTGAGCACACTCTAATCCTTCCGAGTCTCCATTTAAGTCTCCACTTAATAGTTTTTTCCCTAATTCTAAAATTTGACAGTCATCTCCATTACTTGTAGGTGACTTACAGAGACTTTAACTCTTCCTAGCCTCCCCAAAACATGTGTACACATACAAACACATGCACATACAAAACTTCAAAATTGTATAAACTATTGGTAAAAACAGAATCTACGTTCAATGGGAACATACCTTCCAGTCAATTCCTTTGACTTTTTTTCAAATCAGATAGCCATTCTTAAGTTCTAGCAGTGTTCACATCCATCTTCGGTCTACCTAGACATGGAAGGCTTTACTGATTCATCAGGGAAATGTAATCTCACAGTAACTGAGCATCTTAATACACTTTTATAGGTTGTAACAGCAATAACAATGATGTCCAAAATAAACATATGGCAATGGCTCTCATAATTATTTTGTGCATATTATTAATCCGTGCAATTAAACTAAAGTGGCTGTTGCTATCCACTTTTCACAAATGGGGTAAGTGATTGAGAAAGAATTTAAATAATTTGTCAAAGGTAACATAGTATATGCTATTTGCTTTATTCAATTATTTATAGTCACACACACAACATATATATATACACACACACATATATATGTGTATTTGTTATATAATTGGATATATATCGTATTTATATTATAGTCTTTATAGTTCTAGAAATCTAATGTACAGTGTGGTGATGATAGTGAATAATACTTTACTATATCCTTGAAAATTGCTAAAAGCATAGATTTTAAATATTTTTCACCATGAAACATGTTAAGTGAGGTGATGAATATATTAATTACCCTGATTTAATCATTCCATAATGTATACATATATCAAAACATCACATCATACCTGATAAATAATACACAATAAAATATATTACATATCAAAGTTTAATTTTTAAGATTGCTCCATACTAGTTCCATCTTAAAATATGTATAACATGATTCTCTTTTTTGCAGTTGCATGTACTTATTAATACACTACTTAGATTGTTAAATAATTTTAAAGAGAAAGTCCAGTCAGATTTTTATCTAGAAAGCTAGCTAGCTGTCTAATGCATTGTTGTGCTTTGTGTAGTGGCCTGTAAAATTAAAAAAAAAAATTGTTCATTAGATACTTGTTCAGTTTAGTAGTTGGGAGAAAATAAATCAAAATTGCTACAAGAATATTGACTACATTGATATCATAAAGCCCACTAATAGCTCCTGTACAAATTCTAAATTCTGTTAAGCCTTACAGAAGTTTTACAGCTTTTTTTTTGGTATAAATGTGTGGGCTGTGATCCTGACAAGCTTCTGAAAAACTCTTATCAGACTCCGGTTGCTCTGGTGATCAACCATCTGTTTATATAACTGGAATTTCATTTCTTTTGAAAGTTCAGAATGAAAGAAGAAATTGAGAATGGTTTTTTAGTAGGCATACATTTTTCCCTATTAATATAAAAATACTCATAAACTAATTACTCAGCTATATTACATAATTTAAGCTGATATAAAGTCACAATTTTTACTAGGTCCTATTTTTTCCATTAGATCCAGTATTAAATAAGTTTAATTTTACTGTTCCTAGAAGTACCCACTTTGATCCTCATGTGTAATAGAAATCACTTTGCCCATTTCGACTTCATATTATTACGTATATGAATTAAACTGTTGATTATTTCACTCTCGCACTTGTTCGTCTATTCTAAATTAGTTACTGAATGTTTATTAAGTGTGAGGAATAATAAATCATTTTTTCATGTATATTTAAGTTCATATTATGAATTCTCAAAGTCTTTTATTCTACTTTTTTTGGCTATTGCTGTAAGATATATGTGATATCCTTTCTCTCTTTCTGTCACCCTCCCCCTCCCATTAGGCACATACAAACACGTACACACACATACTCATACATACACACAGG
>NW_012148441.1:292789-293193 GCF_000956105.1 Propithecus coquereli
GTGCCAATTTATAATTTACCCACTTCCTCCAAATTTTGCTAGCTTAAAATTCCATCTGATTTTTCAATGAAGCATAATAGGGAAGGCTATTCAATGTATAATATATCCCCACGTGCTTTATCTACATGTATTTTCACAGGGCATGAAAATAATTATATAGGATAAAGATAAGATTGAAGTATATTGATTGTTTCTTGCAATATTTGAAGCCTATTCCTTCAAAGTAAGGGTCAACTCTTATGACACTAGCATGTGACAGATTCAAATACCCCCTCCAATTAATCTACACATACTCCTATCAGGTTAAGTAATGTCCATTAGGTAAAATTACTTTTTCTGAATTTCATTTTAGCAGAAATATGCTGGTAGCACTTAGTGATAAGAGCTGTTCTAGTTATAAGTAC
>NW_012148441.1:295213-297449 GCF_000956105.1 Propithecus coquereli
TTTTGTAAAGACTTTTTGGTTCTTTGCTGAGACTTTCTATTTTTTTTTCAAGCATGTTCATAATTTCTCAGTGAAGCATTTTCATCACGGCTGCTTTAAATTTTTTGTAAGATCATTCTACCGCCTTTGTGTTGGTGTCTATTGACGGTCTTTCTTCGTTCGGTTTAAGATCTTCTTGATCCTTGTACGTATGATGCTTATATTTATTGCAATCTAAATGTACAATGTCATGAGACCCCGAATCTTATTTAATCTTCTCTTTTAGCTGACATTATCTGACACTACTTAGCAGGGGAAGGGAGAAGGTCTGCCTCATTATTGACAGGTAGAAGTACAAGTTTAGGTTCTTCAATATAATTTCTTTGACGCCCAGAGGTCTAGTCTCCTCCTTACTTATTGTTGAGCAGGTGTGAGTTTAACTTAGTTTGCACTGACATCATGTGAGAGAGATTAGGTAAAAGTTCTGACTCTCCTCTTTTCATCTTGTGACACCATCCCAATGAAGAGAGAGAGGAATGTCCCATTACTCATGTGTTGCATTGGAAGTCCAGATTCACCACATGTTCTAACATGCCAATTCAAGAATAATGTCCTAGCTCCCAAACTGGCTTTCTTTGATATCACTTCAGGGGTGTTAGGGTGACTGTTGTAGCATGGTGAAGTCCGGGCTCCCCACTAAGGTTTTGCTTACATGTGTTGGATTGGGGCTAAAATTTTTGCTGTAGTATTTGGATGTAGTAGATTTGTTATTTTCTGAAAGTTGTCTGTCCTACTAGATGCAATGTTCCTGATGCTTTGACTAGAGAGAGGAGGCATTTTGGGGGAGGGTGGGTTTGTCTACATGTACTGGTATTTCTATATTGCCAGTTTCTTCAAGTCCAAATCTGAGTTTTATGAGAGAAAAAAGAAATCTCAGTGAACTCAACACCATGTCTTTCTTTAGGTCACCAGGTCCCTACCTGAATTTCATTCTTCTTACCAACTTTTAGAGTCTTCTTACGTAGTTTTTACATATACTCTCCAGTTTTTATAGTTGTGCTTAATGAGAGGAAAAGAGAACATATGTCACCTCCACCTTTTTGAAAACAGAATTTCCTGTAAATGTTAATTCTAAGTTCTAGTGATCTAGATACTATCACTATATATATAATGCATTTGATCTATACTTAAAATTTTATTGTCAGTTATGACTTGAGAAGCTATAGGGTACTCAAATTATAAATATTTACCTATCAGAAAGTTTGTTTATTTAATAACAGTCTATTGAGCACCTATCAAATGACAGGAATTGGTCTAAATGAAGAATTACAGAGTTCATGCTCACATGATACTAATATTGTAGTTGAAGAAGACATAAAAAATTAACAAAATAAAATAAATAAATACCTATTATGATGTCATGAAGTAACTTTTCAATCAAGTATAGGCCTTTCCTTTTTTAGTAAAGTGCCAAGGGTTCTTTGTTTGGTTTGCTTCGTTTAAAAAAAAAAAAAAAGTGTCACACTCCATCATCCAAACTGCTGCAGTGCAGTGGCATAATTATGGCTCATTGAAGCCTTAAATTCCTGAGCTCAAGTGATCTTCCTGTCTCAGCTTCCCAGGTGGCTGGAATTACAGGCACACACCACTATGCCCAGCTAATTTTTTATTTTTTGTAGAGATCGGGTCTTGCTCTGTTGCCCAGGTTGTTTTTGAGGTCCTGGCCTCAATACATCCTCCCTCCTTGGGCTCCCTAAGTGACGAGATTACAGGTGTGAGCCACTGCTCCCAGACAAGGATTTTTTTTTATTAGTCGATAATTTAATAATGGTATAAATAAAGGATTAATTTCTATTTCATGTAAAAGTAGATGTGTACCTAAATGGTAACTACCTCTCTTTCTCTCTCTCTCTTGCTGTGCTATAAATGTGCTGTGCTATAAATGTAGATTTACTATCATGACAGAGGAGCCTGAGATCATACTGATATTTGTTTTGATGTTGACGTTCATGAATTTTACCAGAAGATGTCTAGTTGCTGATTTCTACCCCATTTGTTGATTTTGTTTATTGTCCCATAAAATGTTTTCATATAAATTATATCTTTCTTTAGCACAGGAAAATTATCTTCAGCTCTTCTTTGTGGTATTGTTCATGATTTGTGGATTTACTTCTCTTCTGTAATATCTACTATAAAAATATTGCATTCCTTGAAACTATTTTACAACGTTATTTGTTGGTTCATCAATTTCATTGTG
>NW_012148441.1:302812-303932 GCF_000956105.1 Propithecus coquereli
TTTGAAAGGCCTCATTGAATTCATTAGTAAAAATTATTTTTTTCTTACAAGTCAACGTATTCGTTACAAAATAACTGAGTAGAGTTTGATGCAGTCAATCAAAATGTTGAATGATTTTTCATGTACTTGGAAAAGCCCTAATTTATGAGCACCTAACAAAATTTTCCCCTAATTCAAACGCAATAAAATGCTAGGGGGTTATAATTTAAACAAAGAATGCAATCTCTACTAGTTCACATGTACTCGTTTAGGACTACTTTTATTAAAGCTAAGACACAGCAAGATCTGAATTTGAAATTATATAGACTAGTCAAACAAACAAAAAAAAGACAGGAGGCAGAGGAGGAGAGGGGTCTTGGAAGCAGTCACTAGTAGGCATTTTCTGATTCTCTTTTTCTTTGCAGGTTTGTGATTGTTGACTTCACTGAAGGTTTTCAGGCACACACTGAGACCTCTAATTAAGAGAGTTATATCCATTTGTGCAGGCTTGAGGGAGCACTTCAATCAAGTAAACCTGTTGAAGTGTGAATTGGAAGAACAGGGGAAGTCAAAGTGTCATCAGAAAAAAAATAACTTGGCTTTCAACCATGAGACATCACAGGACAACTTTACTCTGGAAAAAATGTCCCCAATCCTATAAGGACAGTTGGGGCAGAAATCAGCTTTACCAGTACAGTGGAAGTGAATGTGTTTCTCAGAGGTAGGCTGACTTAATAGAGCTCTTTCAGATGCAAATATATAGGTTCAAATGTCAATTTATTATTTTGCAATGAGAAATGCAACTTACTTCTTATCTGATTAATATATTTCCTCCATTGAAGATAGATTTGCATTAGAAGTTGATACATTTTTCAAGAATTGATCGATAGTCATGAAATCTGAATGAGAAGAATTTTTGATAATATTAAATTCTGATAGTCTGATGCATCTATCTCCACAGTAGAGATATTCCTGCCTCCAAAACTAGTGAGGTCATACATCTTCTTCTGGTTACACTACTTGAATAAAACCGACAATATTTGCTTCTCTGATCCTCATTTTTTTTTTTCTGTTTGAATTACTGACCAGTTTTTCCAACTGATATATTTCAAACAGAGTACTGGTAGTGATATTAAAATGA
>NW_012148441.1:303982-304539 GCF_000956105.1 Propithecus coquereli
TACTTATATTTTATTAGCCTGAACTTATTACTATAATGACCCCTCTTTTAATCATAGGTTTAAAATATGTATTTATTCTGGATACTAATTTTTACAGCTGAAAATTGGAGGGATGGTTATTAAAATGAGTAACAGATGATGGCATAATGGGAAATAGCTCTATTTGCTATGTCATACCAGCAAAGATGCTGAATCAGAATTGAAATAACTTGCCTAGGGTCACATGTCCATATATTAAAGTCATATTTACATTAGCCCATGTTTATTTTCATTCCACCACACACAAGTACCTTATTATAATGTGTAAGATGGAAGGAAAAACAGATCAAAGTTTCTCATCAATTACATTAATTCACATATTATCCAGAGTGAAGAAACTGAGAATACCAAGTAAATGATTATAAAATCAAGCAATTGTATCACATTTTCCTTATTTAATTTACTGCCAATATGAATACTGTACTATAAGTAAGGGCTTCATTTTCTTTTTCATTTCATATTTGAGTTACTGCAACTCAGATAGTATCCCATGGTTCATGATCTGGTAGTAAACAGTA
>NW_012148441.1:313653-314162 GCF_000956105.1 Propithecus coquereli
AACATAAGATTTACCCTCCTTATATACACACATTATGTCTATTATATAGACACAAAGAATGAAATCCTACTGTTTGAAACAACGTGTATGGAACTGGAGAACATTATGTTAAGTGAAATAAGCCAAGCAGAGAAAGACAAATCTTGCATGTTCTCACTCATACGTAGGAGCTAAATAGTAACATTAAAAATAATTGATCTCATGGAGTCAGGAATAGAATGGTGGTTATCAGAGGCTGGGAAGGATAGCAGGAGGTGTGGGGGGTGTTAAAATGGAGATGGTTAATGGTACAAAAATATAGTTAGATAGAATGAACAAGAATTGATAGCACAACAAAGTGCCTATAATCTGCAATAAGTTAGGACACACTTTAAAATAATTAAAAGAGTGGAACTGGAATGTTCCTAACACAAAGAAGTGATGAATGCCTGAGGTGACAGATACCACACTTACCCTGATTTGATTAAATCACATTGTATGCCCATATCAAAACATCACCAGCACCCCAG
>NW_012148441.1:323522-324663 GCF_000956105.1 Propithecus coquereli
AAAAGAAATTCAGGAACATTCTCTGCTCTGAAAGGAATTAATCATATCTTTCAGAGTCTGACAATTTGTTCATAGAGCTAATTTTAAGAAACTGGAAAGATGGATTTTTAACTCTTCTTTTAGGAGTAGGTATACTCAGAGAATATTCTTATATTAGAAGCTCCTTGCAGATAACATGTTGCCTTCTGTAATATTTCCTTTTCCCCTTTGTGGCTATATTGTGAGAAAAGAGAGTTAAAATTTGAGTTTAATGCTTCCATGGCTACAAAGAGCTGCTCATTTAGGCTAACTCTTTGGGAAAAATATACGATTAAACTTTATCAGTAGAGAAAATTCTGTAACTTCAGTAATTAGTCTTCATTGTTTTTCCACTCTTATCCCTGAGATGGGGAGATTAGTGACCAAGAGCATTTCCAGGGAGCCACTGAAGGCTATAACAAGAATTAAGCTATCACCAATACTCTCTCAGAGGCAAAGCAGTTCAGAGATTGGTTCAAAAATCTTGGCTTCTACCCAGAAACTAGAGGTGGCACGACAGAAACATGGTGGAGTTGGAGGCTCTGGAAGAGGGTGGTGGAAGCAGAAGAGTTCTCACAATAGAGGGCAATACACGACGCAGAGTAATGACTAAAACCCCTAGGCGATAGTGGGCTTTGGCTTCTGAGTCCTGAAGGCACCAGAACTCTTGTGATAGTTAACAAAATGGATTGCAAAGCTTTATTATAATTAGCTTGCCTGTGTTACTGAGTTCACTGGTTGATATAATGAACGATTGTAGGAGTTTGGCATCAGAGATAATATGTAAAAGTGTCACTGAGTGAGAAAATTGTTGAATTATTGGCGACAGGGCAGAACAATCTATACCCTTTGCTCAAAGTGAAAAGTCAGTGAAGAAAGATACGGTGATTCTTTACAAGTCCTTGAGAAGAAATGAATTTCTTTCATGATATCAAGAGTGATATTGCAGGGCAATTAGGAAGTGGTAAGAGATAAGAGAATTTCCCTTAGCCAATAACGGACTAAAGAATGACATTGAGTAGCAAATTTTAGAAACTATTTTTAAAAAGAAGAAAGAGAAAGAAAAAGAAAGAAAGAAAGAAAGAAAGAAAGAAAGAAAGAAAGAAAGAAAGAAAGAAAGAAA
>NW_012148441.1:327941-329713 GCF_000956105.1 Propithecus coquereli
AAAAATAAAAATGCTGCGCACATGTTAGCTATTATTATATCAAAAAATGCTAGTAAATTGCTATACAAAGGAAAATCAAGACAACAATAAGTAGATTGTAAAATCAAGGATGAAATGCCCAATGTATTTGCATTTGCTGTCTTTAATTAACTAAAATGAAAAGCAAAATAAATCTTTACATGTGATTAGACATAGAGAAAAAAGCATGCTGCTCTGCTCATGTGGTTTGGAGACAATACCAAACTATAGTATCTTTTTAGCATTAGTAAAACTGACACAGAAAAACTAAGAAATTAATTGAAGGAGCACCACGTACAAATGAGAAATTGAATGGGAAGAGATTTTCTCCTCATTATTCTCCCCTGCTGGAGTGGGCCTGGCAGTCACAAGGAGGCAGATACACATGGAAAAAAATATTTTCTCATAAATAAAATCCAATTCTATAACATTAGAAAAAAAATTAAAGAATAGGAGAATATGTAAGGAATTTACTCTTCATTAGTCACAACAAGAAACAAGAGTATTGTATAAAGCATCCATTTCTTACCTCCTTTAGTCATCCTTGGGCGTCTTGCAATAACTTCGTAAGAAGAAAAATAAAATGTGTTGACTTTGCACAACTCAAATTCGTTACTTCTATATTACATAATTTTGAGATGTTTTAGGAACCTTATTCTGACCCTAAGTATCTCTCCCACTAGCTTGATCATCCTGAAATTCTAACGTACTTCACTCGTTTGGGCTGAGAAGCTCAATGTGAGAGTCTAAGTAGTAGCTTGGAGAAATATTATGTTACACCAACTTCTCTGATAGTTAATAATTATAGCTGCACAATTCATCTATTGTCTGCTTCATGTCCTCGATTCTCATCTGAATCCCATGGGCCTAGATATTTTTGTCTTTCAGAAAAGCAACCAAGTGCATATGACGTTCAATATTTACAACCTACATAGTATCTCAGGAATCATCCCTATAGCAACACATTAACATTTCTGCAGCTAAAAATGATCACACTAAGTGAGACATATAAAGACTATAACTAGCCTTACATTGGTTTATTTTAGGTTTTTCACTAGATAACTTCATTATGGTTTTCAGAAATTTTTGGATTTTATAAGTATAAATAAAGAACATCTAGAAGTCATTTAGTTACATTATTAGCTATTTATATAGAAGTTGAAGCAAAAACATTAGTAGATGAGCTCCTATATACAAAGCACTATAACCTATCTGGAGAAAAAGCCCAGAAAGTGGTTTAAGAAACATCAGAGCCTATGGGCATCATGAAAATTTTTTTTCTTTGCAAGGTTGATGCATCAGAAAAAATTTGGTAAACCAATGTATATAAATTAATCTTATTACGTGAAAAATAAATAGTTCAAAGACAAACCCAAACACAGAGGTACTTATAATTATGACAGAACTACATGGTCTACCACAAATGCACCTAGATTAGAAAATTTTAAATACTAATTAGATCCTCACCTAAAATTGCCACAAAAATTACCTGATGGAAAACCCCACTATCAGTTTAAATAGCACAATAAAGTATATCAGAATTTTTTAAGTTTTGTGGGAAAATTAACCATTGTATAAAACATATAAGAACTTTATGTATATTTCAAATTCAGACCGTTACTTCCTGTTACCCAATTTTACTGAGACACTTAGCAAGTAGCAAAAGATTCAATTAACTTTATGATGCTTAACTAAAATAGGCATGTGATATGTTCTTATGTATCTTCTAATGAGTGCATGTGAATATAAGACAA
>NW_012148441.1:331268-333295 GCF_000956105.1 Propithecus coquereli
CTCTGCAATGCCTGAGGATTTGACATTTCTTAGATTTTTTTCTTTGAACGTTAACTCAAGGAATCAATAGATGTTTGTTTATACTGGATCCAAGATGAATGAAAATGTGGCTGAGGACTTCGAATGTGTACTTCACTTTTGAGATTAACTACAAAATAGCTAGTAACTGATAATTGACAAGATATATCAGTGGAAAAAGGCAGTTTTTTTTTTTTTTTTTTTTTTGAAAACATTCCTTGGAGAAGCTCTATAGTTTAGCAAGGCATAACAGTTGATGGGATCCTAGGCTTTCCAGAAATGAGACAATCCACACAAAATCAGCTTCTTTTCTCATGATTTTGCATATCTTAAATGTAGATTATGGGTATCAGAAGCTGTGCATTGAAATCATAAACCCATGTCCTTTGCATTCATTTACGGTAGTAAGTTTCTGTTTCACGATGCCTATTATATTCTGTGAATGTGATCATTGAAACAAACCAAAGATGGCTGTCTTAGTCAAATGGACTATGTCTACCCAAAGCTAATTTATAATGATAAGATAAATTAAACGAAATAATAAAATAAAACATAGCAACCTGTGAACTATGTTCATTTTGAGGGAAGCTCTGGGAAGGAGAGAGATTTGTATAATGAAAATATTTTGAAGAATATCCAATATTTTAAATTGAGCCTGAATGATCAGAATATCTAGGGTACATCACATACATATTTTTCATATTGATTTTCATTAAATTTACTCTAATAGATCAGTGATTTGCCTCCATTTATCCACTGGTTCTACTCATTGGTGTTGCTGTTTGAATGGAATCATGGAATGGAGGAAAAAATGGAACTCCTTCCTCTGACTACCAATGCAGTTGATTTTGCCTGTGAGAATTTAATTAGCTTGATGCTTCTATTATTTTTTAATAATGCTCAGAAGAACTGAACACATCCAGATACAGTGGTAGAATTAAATCGGTAAATGAATATAAAGAGTAAGAAAAAACAACTTTTTAAAACGGAGGAAAAATATATCAGCTATTATCTATTCATACTAATAAAAATTCTATAGTACATTTTATTATATAGATGAAGCTTTCAGGTGTGCAGATACGAGTTAGTCACATGCAGTACCTCATTTCAGGGCCAGTGACCACAATGCGGTGGATGTAAGACCTTGAATGTGTATGCTAGCCTGTGATATACGTAGTTTTTGTACCTTAACATATAATTGGTATTGGGTCTAGATCTCATTCATTTACTTATTTGTTTTTCACTTAATACTAATTTTAAGTATCTGCCCTACATAATACATGAAGATTCATTTAGTTATTTGCTTCTAAACTCTGTATAATTTATATCTTTTGCATCTACTATACATTATTTATCTATTCTATTGGTGAATGACACTGAGTTTGCCCTCAGCTCTCTACAAAATAAAATGATGGGACAATTATTCTAATATAGGTCTTGAACTATGTAAGAGTATTTTGCAATGTATATTGAGTAGTAAGATTGTACGAATTGCATGGTATACACAAATTTAATTTCACTGACAACTGATTAAAATACTCGCCAGAATACTTGCATGGGTTTCCATTCCAACCATCAGGAAAGCCATTTCCCTGTTTTTCCTATCCTCACTAACACTGGAATTATTCAGCTTTCTAAATTCTAGCACTCTGGTGGATATAAAACGGTATGTCATTGATATTTCAATGCTTACAATGAGTTTGGCATCTTTGTTTCCTGTTCTTATTAGGCATTTGGACTCTTGTTTAGTGCATTGTCTTTATTTAACCATTTTCTTGTTTTCATTTTAACATTTTGATGTGCAATAGCTCCTTGTCAGTTTTAGGCATTGAAAATATGATCTTCCATATTGTCATATGTCCATTAATTTTACGTACAGTGTCCTTTATTGAATATAAATCTGTAAATATTTTGTAAACAAATGTATCAACTTATGAAGTATGGCTTGGGATATTGTACAGAATGTTCTTCCACACCTCTTGGCTACAAAGATACTGGTGCACATTTTT
>NW_012148441.1:334450-336582 GCF_000956105.1 Propithecus coquereli
CTTTCAAAATAACTTTCATTTTGTGTGCTAGAAATTTTTTTAAGAATGTACTGTTTTCACTGTTATTATTTCTCCTATTGATAAAATTTTCCACATCATACTTTAAATTTACATTTTTAGGATAAAATCTTTAAATTTTTAAATCTCTATTTACTCTTCATTTTAGATGTACTACACGTTTAAATTTAATTTGACGAAAAATTTCAAGATTACACAAATGGATCAGAATAGTACAATGTATTTTCATGTTGTCATTACCCATCCAAACAATGAACAAATCATGAAAAGTCCTGCCCATTACCTTAATAATGACATTTCCTTCTCCCTTGTTATTTTGAAACAAATATTCAACTCTGTCATGATAGCACAAAAGCAGCCTTCCATAATACATAAAGAAACAATGTGGCCATAAACTTTATTTCCAAAAACCAGTGATGTGAAGGGTTTGGATTGTGGCCATAGTTCGACCACAATTTAGTTACTACTAGTTCAGCAAATATGAAATTTGGGCCTTTAAATTACTTTAACACCTTGAAAATATTACTTCAAGGCCTTCTAGTTTTCCTTTTGTAACTGAGGTTTGAGATAAATGATTTTGCTTGTAGGTGATCTCTTTTTATAAGTTTACATTTTCTAATAATATTTAAAGCTTTTAAATTACACTTTGGGGTGCTTATAGGAATCTTTTTTCATTTAGAACTATTTCTGAACTTTATAAGCTATTTCCAGGAGTCACGTATATTTGTCTTTGCTATTAGGAAATCAGCCTCTTTATTTCTTCAGATTTGTTCATTCTTCAGATTTTATTATCTCCTCATTCTGAGAGTGCTTACACATGAATGTTGACAATTCAACAAACCCCTGTCATTCCTATCAAATGTGTTATATATTTCCAAACTTCTTCTGATCCTGGTTTTCTTTTGAAAAAATTTTGACTAAGTCGTTCAGTTCACTGTTAAAAACACTATTTTTAAAGAAACTCTATCAGGAAGATAAATAAATCCAGAAGTATGTCATGAAATAAAAATAAACTACTTGTTTTTTAACTGTATCTATTCAGCTATATCAACTCAATACCAAGTTCTTTATTTCAACATTATAGTTTTCAAACCCAGTATTTCAAATTGATCACTTTGTATAACTAATATTGCTTACTATTTCTGTACAGTTATAATTTTGAGAACATTTATGTTTTAGTTAACATTACTGATCTCATTTGTTGAAAACTCTGCTATATTTTACATAAATTGTCACACTTGCTATCCTTTCCTATTTCTTCTTTTTATAGTTATTTCACACCTAAGATGTCTCCAGTTTTTTCTTTTTTCTTGTGAATTTATTACTTTTGGGTAATGTTTTTGGGCAACGTTTTTCTCTGAGCTCATGAATCTAGGCTGATAATATGAAAGGGACAGGACAGGAAGTCTCAGGTCATGGTTCTTAATTTTCTTCATTTGGTGAGTTTTACAACAATGGGTAAAGGACAGATTGCCTCACTGGAGAGTTCCGGTCATTATGGTCTATATGTTTATTCAGTGTGCCATTTTCTAACCCAAACGTGTAACAACTAATGCCGTTGTTTGCATAACGTGTACACCACACTGATCTATTCCAACAATTGTCCTCTTTGTTTTAATTTACTAACCTATAAGGAGGGGTTACGCAATTTTCAGAAAATCCTATTTGCCCAATTGTGTAGTCATCTGAAATGCCAAGCAGCCAAGTTCCTACTGCCTAAAGCTTCTCTGTGACCCCCTATAAAGTATTAGGTTGATCTTTTTATTTTTTAAGTTCTCACAGTTACAAAATATTATTAGCCAAATCACTACAGTGGCTTTGTTAAAACACTTTACCCGATTCCCCCAGATTTGTGCTTCATTATCTGCATATTGTGTGCAATTTCCCTCAAACTCTTTCTTTATATTCTTTGTAGGGCCTAGAAGATGCCTACAGTTTTGGTTTAAATTTTCAAGTTCATTAACTTCCTTGTCCCTTCTATGTCTTTTATTAGGTTTATTTTCAGAATTAAGGTAGAAGCTAGTGATGTCTCAATCTTATTAGGTGCTCAAATCTGAAACTATTTTTTTCTAGGTAATTTTCTATGTGTTTTATGACACTCTACTTATTTCTTT
>NW_012148441.1:336632-337619 GCF_000956105.1 Propithecus coquereli
CAGGTGTGCAGATACGAGTTAGTCACATGCAGTACCTCATTTCAGGGCCAGTGACCACAATGCGGTGGATGTAAGACCTTGAATGTGTATGCTAGTATACATATATTTATTACTTAGTAATGTCTTTTGGTACACTTCATGGCTGAAATGGCAATAATATTGTGTAATTTTTTTTTTTTTTTTTGAGACAGGATCTCTCTCTGTTACCTGGGCTAAAGTGCAATGGCCTCACCATAGCTCACTGCAACCTCAAACTCCTGGGCTCATGTGCTCCTCCTGTCTCAGCTTCCAGAATATCTGGGACTATAGGCACTCGCCAATATGCCTGACTAATTTTTCCTTTTCTATTTTTTGTAGAAATGGGATCTCACTGTGTTGCTCAGGCTGCTCTTGAACTCCTGGTTTCAAGCGATCCTTCTGCCTTGGTCTCCCAAAGTGCGAGGATTATAGGTATGAGCTACCAGATCTGTGCAATATTTTGTTCTGTTTTCTATTCTGTTATTTGAGTAATGTGGCATAGAAGTATTTTTAGTTTATTAAACCTTGTATGTTAATGATCTTCATTTGATTATTTTTGAAATTTAATGTGCATAGAAATATGAATATTTTCATACACATTAGCCTTTGTAAAATTTTAGAACCACTTTGATGAAGAGTGATAAATAAAAAATTTAAATAAATTTTCCTCTGAACTTCGAAGAATTTATCCAACTGGAATTGTCAATTAAATTTACAGAGACATATGCATGACAATGCTCACTGAAACATTATATACAATGGCAAATATGTACAGATAAAGTGAATTTCTTAAGAGTATGACTTAACAAATATTCTTAAAGCAATAATATTTGCAGCCAGTAACTAACGTAAGATGAATCTAAATATGCTGATATGGCAAAAATGCCTATGAAATATTATTGACTAAGCTTGCTAATCAACATTCATTGTATAATCTAGTTTTATTATATATAGATAAATTATACATTC
>NW_012148441.1:337867-338320 GCF_000956105.1 Propithecus coquereli
TCCTTTCCTGGTTTTGGTATCAGGGTTATGTTGGCTTCATAAAATGTGTTGGGGAGGAATCCCTCCTTCGCGTTGCTGTGGAATAATTTCTGCAGGATAGGCACCAGTTCTTCTTCATAGGTGTGGTAAAATTCGAGTGTGAAACCATCTGGTCCAGGACTTTTCTTTTTTGGAGTGTTTTTTATTGCTGTTTTAATTTCAGTCCTTGATATTGGTCTGTTCAGGAATTCTATTTCTTCCTGGTTGAGCCTAGGGAGGCTGTGTGTTTCTTAAAATTTGTCCATTTCCTCCACATTTTCCAGTTTGTGTGCATAAAGGTTTTTGTAATATTCATAAATTATATCTTGAATCTCGATGACATCAGTTGTAACTTCTCCTTTTTTGTTTCTGATGGAGCTTATTAGGGATTTTTCTTTTCTGTTTTTCATTAGTTTAGCCAAAGGTGTGTCAATT
>NW_012148441.1:339805-371023 GCF_000956105.1 Propithecus coquereli
AAGTGAGAATAGTACAATCTGATTAAGCAGCTAGATTGGCATTTGCTGAATAACTTTTTTTTTTTTATTATAAATACATTAACTTTTTAATCCAAAATAAAATTAACTTTCAATATATGCATGAATTTTTTAGCTTTTTTGCTGAACTTTGTCACAATTTTTACTGTACTCAAATTGAACTAGAGGTTCAAATTATTGATATGCAATGGCAGCATAAGAAAAATATTAATTAATTGAATTTGGATCTGTCAGACTGATTCACGTTTTCATACCAACACTTCCTGTATGTGTTAAAACAGTTGTAATTTATAGTTAGGATTATTAAATGTTGATCATTAAATATATGGTTAGTCACTGAGATTACATCATATAATCCCATGCAAATTACCCCAGGGAGTAGTAAGTCCGTGGAAATCCACTGTTTAGACAAGTTAACAACTCGTATATTTATGATTCTCCAAGAAAGTTAAATAAATATCAAAACATTTTTTAATCATAGGTAGGGCAAAACTTCCTGAAACAGAGATATTAAATACATATATTTACATAGTAGAAGCAGCATACCCCACATCTGGCTATGATGTTGAAACATTTTATTAGGACACACATATATCCATACATACACAAATATTTAATATCAGAAATTTTACAGAGTCTGAAAGAGAAAATACATAGAAGCCATAGAGGCAGTTACATATGTTACCTTTACCCCTCTCCATGTTACCCAAATTGACATCAAGGGCCAAGTAAACATATGGCAACATGAAGTATTTGGCAGAGTTTTTTGTTTGTTTTTTGAGACAGAGTGTCACTCTGTTGCCCTGGTTAGAGTGCAGTGACTCATAGCTCACAGCAACCTCAAACTCCTGGGCTCAAGGGATCCTCCTGCCTCGCTGTCCTGAGTAGCTAGGATTATAGGCATGCGTCACCATGCCCAGCTAATTTTTCCTATTTTTAGTAGAGATGGGTCTTGCTCTTGCTCAGGCTGGTCTGGAACTCCTGAGCTCAAGGGATTCTCCCACCTTGGCCTCCCAGAGTGCTAGGATAACAGGCTTGAGCCATGGTGCCAGGCCCAGAGCCAAACTTTAAGCTCCTAGATACTTACGACTTCTCAAAGATACAAAAGTGTATTCCTTTTGAAGGTAAGATGTTATCTTCGTACTGTCTCTACTTGAAATAGAAACGTTCCATTTCATTCAGTTTATCAGAAATTGATTCTTGGTAATTTATGCAGTTGTAAGAAGTGAATAAATCAATATTTTATTGCTAAATGGAAAACATTTAACTGGAAACTTGCAAAGCGAGGTGCCAAAGGAAGATTTTCTCGCTATAAAACAAGTGGATATATGGCCTTTATTGACAACTAAAGAACATCACGGGCCTCCTAGAAACTGACCTTCTATTAGGATCTATTTTATGATTTAGAAATGCTGTACAATTAACAACGGTTCTCTCACTGACTTTAACCAAGCGGTGCCAGATCTTCACTACTCATGAATGATGCTAGAATAAGGAGAAAGTCTCTCACTTTTAAATATCAAGATAGTTTATCATTACAGATACTTCTTTTATAAATTTTAACTTGAATAATTATTTCTGTTGATTTGTTTTATTCATTTATAAATTTATTTAAACAAAGAGGAGTACATGTTCACAGACATAATTAATTACCTCTTAGCCACCTTTTTAAATTCTGGTGAAGAAACAAGCAAACCCTGCAAAGCCTGTCAATTTCATTGTTTTTCCACAAATCCATTGCCTTTTTACTTATTAGAATTCTATTCTATATTTTTTACTGAGACTGTTAGCATATTCCCAAATTTGACATTTTCTAGTGCTGAACTAATGATCCAATGGTTTGTCCCTGAGAAGTACAAACATTTTTGTCTTAAACTTGCACTTGTTCTCTTTCACAAGTTAGTGTTTTCTCATTTCCCAAATAGTGGACAAATTACATAGATATATCTTCATTTTAATTGAAGAATCATGTTTTAAATACTTCATATTTTAAAAGATTTCAACATATGAGAAAATATAAAAAAGGAAATGGGAAGGGAAAAACTATAAAATTACCACATTATATTTTATTACAGCAAAACTATTGTATTATAACTGAAAAAACAAAATTTAATTTCTTAGACTTCTAAGCTCACTAATAGTCTTTTTATAACAACTTGATTGATTCACATGCCAAAAAACTCACTTTTTTAGAGTGTCAATTCAGTGGTTTCTTCAGAAAGTTATACAATCATCTGCACTAGGTTTTGGAATATTTTCATCACTTCCCCCCAAAAAAACATTCAAACATTTAAAGTCACTCCCCATTTTCCACTCAACCCAAGCTCGGGTGAAACTAATATGCTTTATGTCTATAGATTTACCTATCATTTACATGCATGTAAAGGAAATAATATGTACTTTGAGGGGCTGTTAATTTAACTTAGAATAATGATTTCATATTTATTAATGTCATAGCATGTCCATACTACATCCTTATTTATTGCTTGTAAAATCTATTGTATGTATATAACACATTTGGTTTACTCATTTGTTGAAGATAAAGGAATAACTGAAATTTGAATCGATAGATAGGATGTGTAACAACCTCAATTAAGTAAAAAACAAATAAATATAGAAATATTTTGATCACAGCTATCGATTTCAGAAAGATAAATGCCTACAATCACTATATCATAAAAGAAGTTATAGAAACAAAAAAGAACAAAATACTGCCCTGAGAATCATCTGTATCATTAAATACTTGAATGTATTGCATTGGTGGCTTCTCCATCTTTAATTATTGACCTTTTGACAATGTGCATGTATAACGTAACCATTAGGAAAAAGGAGAATCCTTTAAAAAGTAGAAGTTAACTCAAATTATTAAAATAGTATAAAAGGAAAATAGAAAAAGTGATTATCTTTTATCCAAAATATTATGTTGAACACATGTAAGTTCAAATTCTATTCATTTCGAACAGCATATACTTGAATAGATACTGTATAAATTAAGCACGAACATGAGATAAATTTATTGCTAAAGATCGAAATTTAGTTCCATTTGTTATTTTTCTGTTTTATAAGCACACTATATCCATCATCTTTCAGCACAATGTGTATTGATTTCCACATATTATTACATTGGCTTACTTCTTAGCCTACTAAAATATTGCTAGAAGTTATCATTTGTGACAATATTGCCATGGGCCTTTTCTTATTTCAGTTTTAATTTGTATAGCATAAAATATTCATTTTTTATTTATCTACCTTACATTTAAAACGCTATTTTTCATTTTTATCTTTAATTTATTTACTAAGGCATATATGATGAGAACTATCCAATGTTATATATGCTTACTCAATTTCAAAAATTGATATATTTATATCTATTTTGTTCTCTATAAAATGTTGACACGGTGAGAATCCTTACATTCTAAAAAGAGATCAATAAGTTAAGCCAATTATAACCCACAATAGGAATTGGAAGGGAGAAAAAGATGATAGCAAGTTAAGAAAGAAGGGTTATAAATAAATTAAATTTGAGATAGTAACAAGCAAATCAATAGTAGACAAAGTTACTATTTAGGTACAGCTTTATTGAAAGGAGAGATAAATTTTGACCTAAATTAGAAGCAGAATGAAAGTCATCCTTAGGCTTATTAATAGTTGAAACACTGATGCTAATAGAATGTCAGTCTTTAATGCTACAGCAGTATACATAGGTAATACATACATATGTTTATTTTAATTAAGTTATAATGTTATATTAATATAGCATCTTTCTGTCTTTTATGATGTAGTCATTTAAGGCTTTGAATTTTTCCCTTGGGACTGCTCTTGCTGAATGCCATAGATTTTGGTAGCTTATGTCCCTTTTGCCATTTAGTTCGAGGAATCTTTTGATTTCCAACTTAATTTCATTATTGACCCAATAATCATTCTGTAGCAGGTTGTTTAATTTCCATGGCTTTGTGTAGAATTGAGTGTTTCTCTTGGAGTTGATTTCTACTTTTATTCCTCTGTGGTCTGAGAAGATACATGGTATGATTTCTATTTTTTTTGAATTTGTTGAGACATGTTTTGTGGCCTAAGATATGTTTAAACTTGGACAATGTTCTGTGTGCTGATGAGAAGAGTATATATTTAGAAGTTTTGCTATCTGTTCTACTTATTTACACCTATATTATTTCTTCCCATCGCTATTGTTTTCTTACAATTTTACCACTTTTTAGATATGTATTTTGTGGAGAGATTAAATTAAAAATATTCTGCACACCCATGGAAATAATCAGAAGAGCAAACAGACAATCTATAGAATGGGAGAAAATATTTGCAAGCTATATATCAATAAAGGACTAAGAATCAGAATCTACAAAGAACTCAAGCAAATCAGCAAGGAAAAACAAGCAACCCTGTTAAAAAATGGACAAAACACAGGAACAGAAGCTTTACAAAAGAAGATAGACAAATGACGAATAAACCTATGAAAAATTGCTAAACATCACTTATTATCAGGGAAATGAAAATTAAAACCACAATGAGATGTCTTACCCCAGTTAGAATAACTTTTAATAAAAAGTCAAAAAACAATAGATATTGGCACAGATGCAGAGCGAAAGGAATGCTTATACACACTGTTGGTGGTACTGCAAATTAGTACAATTTCTAAGGAAAACAGTATGGACATTCATCGAAGAACCAAAAGTAGACCTACCATTTGATCCTACAATCACAGTACTGGGTATTTACCCAAAGGAAAATAAGTCAGTTTATCAAAAAAACACCCGTGCTTGAATGTTTATTGCAACATAATTCACAATTACAAAGATGTGGAATCAACCCAAGTGCCTATCAATTCTTGAGTGGATGAACAAAATGTGGTATATGTATATTATGGAATACTACTCAGCTGCGAAGAAGGATGAATTAAGGCCGCTTGCAACAATTTGGATGGAACTGGAGACCATTCTCCTAAGTGAATTATCTAAATGATGTAGAAACAAGCACAACATATACTCACTATTAAACTGAAACTAACTGATGAGCACACAGGTGCACAAATGGAAGTAAAACTCAATGGAATTCAAGCAGAGGGTAGTTGAGAAGAGGGGTTGGGTGAAAACCTACCTAAAGGGGACAATGAACACTATTTGCATGATGGACGCATTTATAACCTTAACTCAAGCATAAAAAAAATTGATACATGCAACCAAAAACAATTGTAGTCCTGTAATATTTTGAAATAAAAAGAAGAAAAAAATCTGATTTTAGTTCTTTCTCTAAATTTGTATTTCATTTTACGTAGACACCAATTCTATAAGCCACAACCCCAGAAAGGAAACTCATTTTTCCCCAAATGCCCAAATGGTCGGGAAAGCCCTGCCCTAACACCAGTAAGAGAAGCGGGTTCTAATCATAACACAGCAAAGATTACCATAAATTCATCCACCAGTCTTCATTTCTCAAAATGAAGACCAACAGGCATCACATAGTAAGCTCTTCTTATCATAATGAAGGTGTCTGTTGGATACTTGCCAAGGAGAGGTTTATTTTAATTTTAAGAGTGTCTATTACTTAGTGTTTAAAAACATTTTTATCAGTGATAACTGTGTTTCAGATGGAGAGGGTAAATTTAGAATGTGAACTCATGGTGCCGTCCATAAGTGGAAGTCACCTACTTATTTGTATTTGAGTTGGATATCATTTTTATAATTAAAGAATTATACAATAACATCTTCAATATATCCTTTAGATATAGAATTTTGATTATATGTATAAATGATAAAATCATTTTGAAATTTTTCCTCATACTTGTGTAGAGCTTATTTTTCTACCGATACTTTTTTCCTTTACTAGAGGAAGACAATTAATTTTGACATACAACGAATTATCTCTGCAAATCAAGAGCTTCCTTTTATAAACAATGCACCAATTTATATTTAAAATTGTTTATCATAAAATATAAATGTTTATAAACATTCACATATGCATATTTAGATTTCAGCTAGGGTCTCTGAACATCTAAAGATATATTTTTTATAATACCTGTTCAGACTTCTATTCTTTGAATTATACAAGTCAAAGCTGTCTTCAAATACCTTTAAAATCACAGAGAAATATAATAATAGTTTCCTCTGAAAATTACATGCTTATTATGAGAATATTTTACCTCTTATGTAATATGTCAATTCGGTTTCTTCACAAAAATGTATGGCAAGCAAAAACATGCATATAAGAATTAATTTACTGAAAGTTAGGAGCAATTTTGAGGGAGGATTAGTTTAAAGTCAAGTAACCCTTTCAAATATGTTCTAACAATTTGCTTCTCCTCATGTAATATCTCTGGTTTCTCACATTCACCCTGTCAGGATGAAATCCCAAATCTTCCTCTTCTTCCGTCATGATGATTTACTGTGGATTCTGCTGGCTGTGTGTTCTCATTATTTCACTTTATACTCCAAGAATTTTCTAAAATATATTCCCAGAATATAATACAAATCTCATGCCAGTTCTTGACATATTAATTTTTTCCTTATTATATATAAGATGTATAGGGGTAAATACCCATTATGATCACTTTTTGTCAAGATTCTACCTTTTCTTATGTCCTGAGGCAATTTTTACTTCATTATGTAGCCTTCCCTAAACATCTCAGACAAAAATACTGTTTCCTTATTTTTTATCTCCATCAGATATCAACATTAATCACATACTCCTGTTGTTAAAGCCATTTATATTTACTTTTCCTCCAAAATGTCATAAGTTCAATGAAGATTAAAGCTATTGTACCCAGCCTTTAGCCTTTCATTTTTCATATTTTAATTTTTGTTAAGAACAAGAACATGTTGAGCAAACAAATTATACATGCTCAGAATATGCAAGAAAACAGGTGATTGTATTTTGGAAAGGAAAAGAGGAGTGCGAGACCATGCAAAGCAATAATAATTTTGTAGTGTAACATTTGGCAAGCAAAAGAATAGAAACTTTGGAAACTCAATTTTTCCTATAGGACAAAAGACAGAAAATAAAATTCTATTAAATTTTGTTCTTGCCTGAATTAGGGTTGTCACAAAAAGAATTAAACCATTTTCAACAGTGAGGGGTGCTGGGAAAATACTCTTGAAGCTCAACAGTACATTGACTCCTTTTTTGGGCTAAACTAAGTGAACTAAAAATTATGCTTTTAGGATATTTTCAATCTGAAGCATCCTTGTTACTGAACAACTCTCATATCAGGAAGAGACTAAAAGAGGAGTTAACAGTAATAAATTATTTGATACAAATATTTATCACACTATTGTTTATATGAATTTCTTTAATCAAAAACATAGTTCCAAAAACATATTTCTACTGATTAAAAAGGTAGTTAAAATATTTTTATTTTCATTCCAATGTCAGAGCAATGGTGTTAGATGATTTTCAAAAGCTGCAAAACATACCATTTAGTAAATCTAACTACTAGCATTTACTTCAAATAGAAAAGCAAGGAAACAGTAAAACAGAAATTGTTGAAAAATATTTAAGAATATAACACCAAGTATCTTATAGAACTTGTGATTAAACAAGAATTTCTTTGTTTAGGGTTTAAATTTTCCCATTATGATATTTGTACAATCCACACCTCCACAATTTTGTTTATAAAAATCTATTACTAAAAAAGGCTTGTTACACCCCAATAACATTTTAGTTGTTTGTGCGACATTTACCTTTGCATTAAAAAGAAAATTACCAGAGCTGTTCATTTGTATAAATGTACTTCAAGGACAACTGATTTCTTTACACACCTCATAAATGTCAAAGCTTCATTTGCTATGACAGGTGATGTTTTTATGCAATGTCACTTCCCTTCTCCCCATGGGGTAACTGATGCCTTTACTGTAACAGCATGAGTCACCATTTATGATTACTGTTGCCTAAGGCAGTTTGTCCACTGCTATTCCTCCGTATTCCATTGTTGTGGCATGTTGTGCAAAGCTGTGTCTCAGTGAGCACTTGCAGCATTTCTCCTGCATGCTGTGTGCTGGTGGTTTTCCCTCCTCACCTCACCATATCACATCTGTCATCCTGCTATCATCTGTCTTCTGTGGATTTCTTCCCCAGTAGCTCTGTTATGATGGCATCGCCTCATTGCTCAGGAATTGGCTGTGATCCAGGAACGTGAATGTGGGAATCCTTATGAATGAAAACTTCTGCCAATGCTCTTACTCATCATACGTATATGGAAAATTTATATGAGGACAGATATCAATTTTATAGATGCCTACATAAATGAATGCAAAGAAATTTAGTAAATTTACTGAGAATTTTATTAAAAATAAATAAGCAGTCCATATTAGAGTTATTCAGAAAAACAAATCAATAGGATGTGTGTGTGTGTGTGAGAGAGAGAGAAAGAGACAAAGGAGTGTGTTTGTGTGTATGTGTGTGTGTGTGTGTGTGTGCGTGCAGAGAGAGAGAGAGACAGAGAGAGGGAGAGAGAAAGAGAGAGAGAGATTTATTAAAAAGGAATGAAGGAATGGCACACAGGACATGGAAGCTGGCAAGTTGAAGTCTTCAGTGTGGGCCGCAGGTTTGAGACACAGGAGAGCGATGGTACAGTTCCAGTGGATGGTCCAGGCCAGTAAGAGAAGCTCCAGGAGAGCCAATAATGAGAAGAAGTCTGATAATAGTCTGCTGTAGAATTCCTTCTTGCTCTGGGCGACTGGACTTTCAGTAAGAGTGAGGCCTTCAAATGACAAGGCCCACCAAATTATGAAGGGGGGTCTGCTTTATCGAAAGTTCACCAATTTAAATGTTTATCTTATCCAAAACCACCTTCGAAGTTGACATAAAACTTAACCCTCACAGCATATGTATCCTAGCATATTAATTTGCTTTTAAATAAATTCTCTCGCTTCACAGGAATCATTTTTACTATTTTTTAAACTGATTAGCATGGTTATCTATATTACTCTCACTTTCAAAATTACTATAAATAACTGATCTGAGGTTTTAGTTTCTATAATATCATACCGTAAACATGCATATATATGTGACATATTGTGAGTTTAGCAAAGAAAGTACAGGTATCTTTTTGAAACAAATATTTCTTTTTTCAGCTTTGATTTTAATTGAGGAAAGAAGAAATCAATGAAGTACATTATGATTAATATATATTTAAAGAAAATTTAGGAACTTAATAAGTGTTAAATAGAGTAGTAATCAAAGAAAATAAAACTAATTTGTATTATCAGGTTTCCACAACAATGAAGTACATTATGATTAATATATATTTAAAGAAAATTTAGGAACTTAATGAGTATTAAATAGAGCAGTGATCAAAGAAAATAAAACTAATTTGTATTACCAGATTTCCTTAAATTTAAGCTTAAACAGAAACACACGCAATATCAAGCATGTTTTCCCCAGAAATAAAAAATTAATAATTGCAAAATGATGCAAAGATCGATTGTAATCAATGTGTACAATGTTGTGGTTTGTAGCAAGAACTGTTGCATTCTTGGGTAGGCTATGTCTTAGTATTGAGAAATATTTCAATGAACAAAGGAACAGAAAGGAAAAGTTTCAATGGTTAAAAACAACAAGGAAAAACTATAGATGAAAATAAAGATCATGTGTCTTTACAAATTAAAATTTATTACTTGATTAAAATGTGAAGTTTTGGAGATAAAGAAAAACACCAATCATCTTCATAATTAAAAGTTAGAAATCTAAACACATGCATTAAATATTATAAAATAGAATGACAAAACACTTTGGGGGCATAAAAATAAGACCATTTAAGGAAGATCATGTATTTTACACATACTTCCATAATTTTAATAGTATATATCATACAGTGCCTTTGGTGAGAGAAGTTCCATGAAGAGTGTCTGTTCCTTTTAATGCACATTTACAATCTGGTAGATGGTCTGCTTAAAAAATGTATTTAAGTAGAGATTTTGTGTGGCCACGAACATCGTCATCATCATCATCATCATCATCATCATCATCATCTTATGTTAGAATTCAGGTAGTGAATCTTATATTTAAAAGAGAAAATTTTACTATACTTGATTTGACATGTGGGGACAAAATTCTAAGTTAATAAAAGCTCTGTGATCTACTACACAGACATTCCAGGAGATAAATGGAGCAGCAAGAGCTATTTGATATATACAGTTAGAATATATAGCCTTAACAAATAAGATCTGTGTATATACTTTTAAAATGTCTTTCTTGATTAATAATTCATATACTGTTCATTATATACTATGAGCCTATAGATTTGTTACATGTTATTTCTATTTTGATTTATTTTATGCATATTGTACTTTTAAGTGTTTACTTTGGATCTTTTAATTGTATTTTATATTTACCTTGAATATATCATTTGAAACTTGGACCCATTTTGTGTCTTTAGAATTAAACCATTTTATTTCTTTGAATCTGTCAAGTAATGATGACAATTTTATGACTTACTTGAAACGGTACATGAGATATTCAATTACTGTATCTTTCTCCTTTTATTCCTCTAGAAAGATTTAGTTGAGATTACATTTAGTTTTCACTGATATGTAACAAAGTGTAAGTAGCTATTATCAAAATAAATATACTACAGTTTTAGTTAAATGTTGATGTAATCAAAATATCTGAATATATTAACTTTTGTTGGATATATTAATATATGGTAGATTTTCATAAATTACAAAGCATTAATCAAAAATATTTGATATTTTAAAATGTTCAACATATTAGAATATATGGCTCTTAATCTTGTTATAAGAATATTGTCAGTTTAATTACTTATACAAATATTAATTTATTTAATGACTATTAATAAGTAATCTGTCTCATATTTATGTAATTTAAAGCAAGATCTACAGAAGCAATAATGAGCATTCATTATTGCTATTGAGAAAAGTAAGAAAGAGCCAAATGGTCTGAGAAAATGCACAATAAAATAATCTGTATAGAGCTAAAAATGAGCAAAATTAATCTTTAAGTAACGTATTATCTTGGTAACAAACTGACATCTGGATATAGGTGCAGTATGGGGACCCCCTGCTTCTTTACATTAGTGCACTAAATTATCAGTCAACTAGTTCATTGTGGAATCACTGCTGTTTCCAAACAAAGGATGCCAGCATCCAATGTTAGGGTTGCTAAGTGCCTGGTTGCACTAAGACTATGACAGCCTGCCAAAGCATTCTTTCAGTCTAGCATTAACTCTAAAGCCAAGAGGCATTTGGTATGCAGAGCAGAACATAGTCAAACGTGGGTAATTGAAAGATTTAAATTAGGTTGTTTTTGTGTTATCTCCTTTTCTTATAACGGCATCCTTATATTTCCCTTGGCTGTAGTAAAGGGTATGTTAGGATCTATACAATTTTTATAGGAAAAGATATAAAGATCTACTAAAATATCCAATCACATATCTTTATATCTGTTCTGTAATATATTCATCAGACCTGAAGTGGTTTTAAGATTTGTGTAAATTCAATTTTATTTAACCCTATTCATATAATCACCAGGCATCCCTTGTAGTATAATAATTAAGGCTCTAACAATTACTTTGCAAAAATTATATTACAAATTCTACCCAGAGGCATTTTCTGAACCAGAATTTCACACATAATGACATGGTACTCATCCTGAACAAGGCCTTGGTGTTAGTTATCACCGCTGGCTCCCTGAAAATAGACATGTTGACTGATGAATTAGGACAAAGCAGGAAAATGAAGGTTATTCACATCCAAAAATATCTGACATGACAGTAACAAATTAGACCCTCAATTATTCTGCAACTTACTTAGAGCTCTGTTCCCTCCATCTTGTTTCTTCCCACTATTTTCCACCTTGAGTCTTACACCTAGCCAGTATAATAACCACATAAATGCTTTGACTCTCACATTTATATATATTTATACAATCATTGCAGACCTGGGGCATTTTCTTTCATATTCAACTTCCTGCTCTCATTTTTATCTGGATTTTTTTTTATTGTTCCAGTTAAATTTGCTAGTACAAAAGTCTTTATTTGGTAATGGCATTACCACATACTATTTAACAAGTTAGGAATTTGTCATTTAGCTTTGTCTTCTTCTTCTCCCCTGCAATATCCTTTATTCATTCAACTGCTAGAGTTTCTTGTTTTGTAATTGCTTTGTTTTTCTCCAATCCGATTACTGAGAGATACATGAAAATGAAAAGATAACCTTATCACTCCCATAAAAAACTAGCCATCAGATGTAAGATGAAGATAAATCTCCTCTAAGAAGATATAGAAGCCTCTCAGTGATTTAAATCCTGCCCATATTGCTAAACTCATATATTTTTCCCTACCTAACATATTATGAACTAGCAAACTAGATTTCTTACAGTTTTCAGACAAACCTTGCTGTCTTGTGCAACATGTGTTTATGTATTTAGTCAGAAAATACGAATGAGCCACTGTGCAGAGCTTCACTGGGTCTTTGCTTACTCTCTCTCTTCCCAGAATATGCTTCTCCACTACTTCAGCTGGTTAATTTCTTATCTTTTTTTTTTTTTTTTAGACATGTCCCACTCTTTTGCTGGCAAAAGTGTAGTGGCACCATCATAGCTCACATCAACTTTAAACTCCTGGGCTCCAGTGATCTTCCTACTTCAGCCTCCCAATTAGGTGGGACTATAGGCGTGAAACGCCACACCTTGCTACTTTTTCTATTTTTTGTAGAGACGAGGTCTTGTTAGGCAGATAGCGAAGGGCCTCTGGCTCTCCCAGGGATGGGGTGGGGGGCAAGTCCTCACTTCAGATAAGCGCCTCAGCAGAGGGAAGAGGAGTGCATTGCCAATCGGAACTCAGCACACTAACCACAATAGCGGTGGGGGATTCTTGGAAGAATTCCCAGAAAGCTTAGAAAGTCAAGCAGCGCAGGCGCAGTAGGGTCTGGAAGATGAACAAAAGTAACCTCGGGTCAATTATCATGTCATTAGCATAAATATACAATGAATTTTTGCCCGCCGAGTGGGTTTTCGGAGAGGCTCACGGGAAATCTGCATGTGTAGTTAAGATTCAGGTTATATAACTAACAGCTGTCCATCAAGGTGACGCATGGGCCATGCCTGCCAGGGAGAGTCCAACACAGACAAGAGTCTCAGCTGTTGTTTTTGAAAGCTGATGTGAAAAGGGGACAGAAAGGGGAGTTAACTGTTGTGACATAAATTAGTTGGGGAATTTATAAAGTGGAGTTGACATACAGTCCTAGAATTTCTGTTAATGCACCAGTCCTGGTGTATTTTTTGTGGAATTTTATTAGAATTCAGGCACCTCAGAATAAAGTATTCTGCTTTTAAATTAATGTTTATAGAAAACATTTTGCCAATTTTTTTTTAACACTTTGGTATTTCTTCCTGAAGAACTACCTAATACGTGCACATAAGAAAATTTCTACTCCTCTTCTGATCATTTATAAGCTAAAGGTATGTATGCTAATTTTTCCTATGGTGGCAATGAATACAAAATTCGGAGTAATGCCAAACTGCATTTCGGTCCTGGCTGTGTCACTTACTAATTGTGTGATTATTAGCAAGTTTTTAACTTCTCTAGTCCTCAATTTCCTCATTTGAAAAGCAGAAACAATAATAGTACCTACTTTAGCTATTATGATGATTAAATAATATGACAGACACCTGGAAGTAATTATGTGCCCAGTACATCCTCTGTTTATTGTTAGTGCCATTTATTTCATCTAACATCTGTAATGTTGCCTTCAATATGCTCATCCCCAAATTAAAAGTCTGAATACTTATTATTTTGTTGTAATTTGGGAAGAATTATTTGGAGATTAAATTTGATATACATAAATATTGAGGGTTAATTTTCACAAAGAATGTTACTGAATTTTTGTCACTTAACATGCATATAGTATGACTACATACTTCTGAAATTACATATAAGTAAAAAAGAAAATATAGCCCCTGGTCTAGTAGAATGTCTCATTTCATGCATGTGTATTTTTAATATATGGAAACATTATCCATTCCTATTTTGATTTCCAAATATCACATTAACTACTCAGATAAGGAAATAAATCATAAAGTCCTGGATAATATGAAAACTAAAATAATTTGATCTAATATCAATATAAAAAGTAGTGAACTACTCATATAGGTAAGTGACAGAGATAAGCCCGAGGAAAAAAATTACAAGAGTGAAATGGCAATCCATTTATTGAAAAGTTAAAAGAAATAATTCATTTTTTAGAAATGAGAACATTGATCACGTACAAGTATAAACATTCAAACAAATTTTACATATAATTCATCATAGTGTTTATCTTCAAATATTTTCTTTTTCTAGCTAAATTGTTTCACTCTCTTTTCCTAATGAGACTGGAATGGCAGCGTCAGAATAGAGATAGATTTCAGTCATGATACTCTAATATGCAGTTTATTTTTTGCCACATTTTCCAAATATCTCACCACATTTTATTCCATACTTTTATACAAATAGGGTAGACCTTGATCCTTTTTTTAATGACACATTTGTCTTAATGCCCAATACAATAAACCGTGCAAGGAATGCATTTTGTGAACTTCATTTAATAAGTGTTAATTGGATACACAATGTTCCAGATCCTATGCCAGATGATGGAAATATATCATTGAAAAATAAATACATAGCTTCTGGCCTTATGTATTTGCATACTGCCACGGGTGAAATGTACAGAAATATTCTTTTCAGATTCTTTAACTTCTTTTAAGCTAACCCCCAAAATACATCCCACTAAACTAACTTAACCAATTCATCTTAGGCAGATTTCAAAAAAAGAAAAGAAAAAAATAAAACACATCTGGTAAGAGAAACATGATGGAAACAAGTTGCAGTATAAAGAGATAGTTTAATAAAACATATTTCAAATGTCTTGGTTTTTCAAATGTTACCAGCACATGTGACCACATTGCTAGGACCCCTGTGGCTAATTTAAGTGAGGGATAAATCTGTCTCTGCTTATAATTTCTCATTTTTATAAAGTATAACACTTTCTCATTAGCCTTACTTCTCTCTTCTCTCTGAAATTGGATGATAATAATTAAAAAATAAACGGTCTCTATCTTGGGGCACTTAAGTGTAAAGATTCAAACTTGGCAAGTACTTTATGTAGACCTAACGGATTTTTCTATATCTACCTAGCAGAGAGTTAAAAAGAAGTATGTTCCATTGTCACGCTTCAGTGTCAGGAACCTCTTCAATGTAAGAATGTTCAGATATAAAAATGTCCTTGATAGCCACGTTGCAAACACTAAGATAAGAACCATTTCATATGTTTATGGGTTTTTTTGTACAGATCAGTCCAGTCCTCTTTTCTTTTTTTTTTTTTTTTCCATTGCTGTGTCTGTCATATTCTTCCTGCTTCTCAAGGGTTCTTTACACATTCTGCATATGAATTCATAACTTTTCCTATTGTATAAGTTAACTTTTCACCCCATGGTTATAAATCAGAATTGTTAATTTTTATTTTGACTAATATATAAATGTTTTCTTTAATGATTAGTGATTGGTGTCTCCTACTTAATAATTATTTTCCTACTATAGGGCAATGGACATTAATTCTTTTATTATATTTCCTTCTGAAAGTTTAGATCTGGATTTATTTAAATCTGGCTTGTATATGAAGTTTTTTTTTTAAAATATTGTGAGAAGTATTATTCCAGATACTTTTTTCCACATGGATATTCGATTGAGACAGCATAATATAATGAACTTATTATCCTTTCTTGACTTCAATGCAATGTCCCCTTTGTCATAAATCAGTTGAACATATATGTGTGGAGCTGTCGAGAATAATTTCCAACTCAGAATCCTAGAACCACCTAACTAATCAAGGAAGAGCTAGTGTAGAAATAAAATGTCACACATTAAGAATCGTTTTTCCTATTCACCCTTTCTCATGAAGCCACTGTAGATGTACACTACAAATATAATTGCTAAGAAGCATGAAATAAGAAGACATGCAAACCAGGGAATAATGAATTCAACACAAAAGAGAAAAGAGTGAATTCCCAGGATGTCAACACAACACAATAACTAGAGACAGAAGAATTTGGATGTTCTAATTAAAATCTGAGAGCTGAATTTTTTGCAGGTACAATGAATTTCAACAAAGGTAAAGGGCGACTATTAACTCAACAGGGAAAACAGTAACATAAGCAAGAATGGAAATGTAATTATTATATCAATCACTATATGGCTTATCTGTTGTGCTTACCTACAGAGTAATAATAATATAAACACCAAACACAGCTTTAACCAAAAATGGGAAAGTGTTGGTCTGTGTGTGCGCATGCACGTTTGTGTAGGGAGGGGGTGTTTTGTGTGTGTGCATGCATGTGTGTTTGTGTGTATTTGCATGTGTGTATAGTATTGGGATATAGCAAAACTGTTTTCTTTGTTATCTTTCAAACTCTAGTTAGATATCTCTGGTCTTACAATTTTATTACTTATTCATCATCATCTCTCCCTTTTGCTATCTTTCTTATTCTGGGGCATAAGTTTAGAAATATTTTTTACCCCAATAGTAGAATAATTTTCTATTCACTGGTTTCTAAACTTTGTTTTAATTTTCCCATGAATTTTACATTTTAAGCAACATGTTTATAATTTCAATAAATTCTATTTCTTTAGTTTTAATTCCTGAATTTTTCTGGGTAACAATTTTAAGTTTTTTAAAATAGATTTCATTTCCAAGTGAAGTTTTAAGTTCAGAGCAAAATTAAGATGAAAATACAGAGAGTCCCCATGTACCCTCTGCCCCATACGTGCATAACCTCCCCCACTATCAATATTCCCCCCAAAGTGTGTCGAATTTGTTATAATTAATGAAGCTAGATTGACACAAGATTGTAACCCAAAGACCATAATTTATGTTCAGTTTCAGTCTTGGTATTGTATATGTTATAGGTTTGAACAAATGTATAATGGTACGGATTCACCATTACAGTATCATACAAAGTAGTTTCAGTGCTTTATAAATCCTCTACGCTCTGACTCTTCATTTATCCCTCTCCACAACCTCTGAAAACCACTGATCTTTTTACGGCCTCCATAGGTATGCCTTTTCCAGAATCATACAGTTTTTACCCTTTTCAGATTGACTTTTTCTACTTTAATATGCATTTAAGTTTCTTCTATGTCTTTTCAGGGCTTGATAACTTCTTTCTTTACCACTGAATATATTTCGTTGTCTGGATGACCACAGTTTATCCATTCACCTACTGCAGGACATCTTGGTTGCTCTTACAGTGTCTTTGATCTCCAGTATTTCTTTATATGTATTTCTTAGAATATTATCTCTCTGCCTGCATTGCCCATCTGTTCCTCCAAGCTATACACTGGATCTGTTAGAGCCCTTAGTATGTTAATCATAGTTGTTTAAAATTCCCAGTCCGATAAATCCAACATCCCTACTACATCTGAGTCTGGCTGGGATGTTTGTTGTCTCTTCAAATTGTGTTTTTCACCTTTTAGTATGCCTTGTAATATTTTTCCTGATTGTCAGATATAATGTGCTGAGTAAAAGAGAAAACTGATATAAATAGGCCATTAGCAATGTGGTATCAAAGTGTAGGGAGAAAGAAAATGTTTTACAATCTTATGAATAGGTCTCAGACTTTTAGTGAGCCTCAAGAGGCCTGTGCCTCTGGATTGTGAATTTCACAGTGTTTCTCAGTTTTCTTCCTCCCATAGGTGGGGCATGATGGCTAGAGGAGACAGATGTTGGACATTTCTCAGATCAGTGAGGCTCTAATAAAACCCCAGAAGGTTTGGCTCTTGTTACTTTCTCCTGAGTGCTTGTTAAGAAGAACAGAATGCTCTTACTTATTTACAAATGGTTTATTTTCCCCTCTTCTGGCTGGAAGCAGATAGTATGTTTTCCAGTATTATTTTTTACAATATTAAATTTGAGAACCAGGTTGAACTTCTGGTGTGAAAACTCACAAATGTTTGGGAGCGACTATGACTGGTCCCCTGAAGTTTTTAACTCTCAGAGTTGTACACATTGAGACTACAACAATTCATCAGATATAATTCTGATTTCCCTACCCTGGCATTGCTTCTCTAGGTGTTTTTCTGCTCTTATCAACTGTGATTCGCTATATTAACCTGTCTTTCCTTCTAATTCAGGGGCAATGTTTCGTTTTGTGACCACATTTCTATGGATTTAAGAAGAGTTGTTAATATTACATTTTAAGCAAGATATTTTTAATTTCAATAAATTCAATTTCTTTAGTTTTGATTATTGAATTTTTACAGGCAACTATTTTTAATTCTTTTTTTAAAAATAGACTTCATTTTTAAACAAAGTTTTGTGTTCAGAGAAAAATTAATAATGTTAATTATTTTAGCACTTTGTTGTTAGGATGGAGTGGTGATTTCTAAACTTCTTATATATTGGACTAGAAACCAGAAGGTAATTTATTAAAAAGAATTTTCTTAGTTTTACATTGAGAATAACTTACTCAATACAGGAACATTTTTATGTTTTTTGCTTGTTTATTTTTTAGTTGACAAGTAAAAATCATATATATTTATGGTATACAACATAATGCTTTGATATATGTGTACATTGTGGAATGGCTAAATCAAGATATTTCTGTTTTATCAGTCATGTATATTAGTCACTAGCAACCCCAGACTATTATAAAACAGTTACCAAGTTAAGATTTGAATTCAGGTAATATGAATTTAAATCCCATAACTTACAATGGTACCAGATTATGATTGCAGATTTTCAAAAATATTTTTTCTTCCTTCAGTCATACCCTATGTGGGTATAGAAAAATTTAGTTGTGGTCCCCTTCTATGCAATTTGATATGATTTTTAACAACTTTTATCTAGAGTAGACCACTATAATATATGCTCATGGATAGGCATATTAGACTCCCCTCTGCGAGTGACGTAATCCCAGTCTATATGAATAGTTATTGTTCACTAAATGTTTGTTTAAATTATTGAATATAAATAGAGAGATCCCAATGATTCTTTGTGTGTATTTTCTGTAAGTTTATATAAAGTACCTGAAATATGTATAGTGGCCACTGTGGTCAGTGTCTCCAGGATGTGGCAGAGAAATTCAAAGAACAAACAGCTAGTTTTGCATTTTTTCAAAATCAGATTCTTGACATATTAATTACCTTAATTATTACAGAGAGAGATAATTCAGGTTTTCTAATACACCATGACGTTGAACTCTAAATCATTCTTTATGCACTATGATTCATATTTACTGCTACAAGAATCCAACTTAAATTTTGTACCTTTGACATTTAAAAGTGTTTGAAACCTGGTTTTGCTCATATAATTCCATGTTCTTAGAATTCCTTTCCTCTCTTCTCAGCTTTTTCTCAGACTGTTACCATGAATAATGCCAAACATAATATGTGACTCCTTGGTGGTCTCATAGGAATTGGTACATGATGGTTATACTATTTCCCAGCTGTGCTTTGGTCGCTCTTGATGAATTAGAACTTCATGAATGTAGGGCCGGCTTCACTTCATCTCCCCAATGTCACAGCCATAGCCCACACTGCCTGGAACATAGTAAACTTGAACACTTTATTTATTTTTAATTTTTTATTTTAATATTTTTTAAATTGGGACATATGCTACAATTGATACTGTTTCACAGTTTAATTGAGAGCATCTTTTTTTCTTTCATAGTGGTACTTAAAATAATGTGTCTCTTAACAATTGATGGCATATTAGATTCCACGAAATGTGATTGGTAAAAGTTGTCAATTGAGTTCACTGTGTTTTATAGTCACAAACTTATCTTTAATCTTTAAGCGCATGGCAAATAAATACATGCCTTTGGTCATAGGTGGAGAACATGTAAGAGGAACTACACATTTCTTTAGGACTGCTTAAAAAATCTGCAATCATCTTTGTATTGCAAGAAAAGCCAATAATGTCTAGGAATTTTTGGTAATAAAAATTGAGGAAAAAAGGGATATAAACAGTTCATGAGGAATTATAAGCTAGTCATGGCTCTCAGCTTAATGTGACCGGCAGAAAGTCTCTAGTAATAACAATTTAAAAATTATTATTAATAAATTAGAGAGAATGAAAGTTTATTGCCACATCATAGCCTTTTATTTTCTTGCCTTCAGAAAGGCTTCCTTGAGTTAGAGGTAAAGCTGGAAATGAAACTAACAAGCAGGGGTCAGTCTGTGACCGAGGTGTGCACACACAGGTAGGCTGCCTGGTGAATCATGTGTGACACAGTCACAGCAAGAAAAAAAAAAAAAAAAACTGAGGACTACTGATCTAGCCCAGTTAATTGTATGAAAGAAGAAAAGCTCATTCCATTTATAATGAATGAAAATAGTTTCAAAAAAAAAATATATATATATATATACACTCTCTCTATATATTTGCGTGTATATTTTTATTCTGCCACTGCGAGTATATTTTGGTATTTTATTTTATATATTATGATATATACCACATATATTTTCATATGTGTGAAACAATTTAGCATATATATAAATGGAACTATGAGCTCTATAAAATAAAGCTATGAGACTTGAGTACATTCAAGAGTATATTTAAGTACTAGATCTGAAAATAGAACTAGAACTAGGAGTATATTTAAGTGTGTTTTAGGATAATACAAAAACCCTAACCACATCATCACTTTTTCCTTATGTCTGCAGTCCCTGAACCCCGGGCCGTGGTTAGGTGCCTGTTAGGAGCCAGGATTCACAACAGGAGCTGAGTGGCAGGCGCACAAGCGAAGCTTCATCTGTATTTACAGCCACTCTCCATCACTCACACCACGACCTGGGCTCGGCCTCCTGTCAGATAAACAACAGCATTAGATTCTTACAGGAACACAAACGCTACTGTAAACTGCACATGTGACGGATCTAGATTGCACGCTCCTTATGAAAATCAAATGCCTGATGATCTGAGGTAAGCTGAGGCAGTGATGCTAGCTCTGGGGAATGGCTACACATACAGATTTACAGATTATAATTAGCACAGAGGTTTGGCTGCACCATAAATGTAATGCACTTGAATCATCCCGAAACCATTCCCCCACCATGGCATGTGGAAAAACTGTCTTCCATGAAACCGGTCCCTGGTGCCAAAAAGGCTGGGACTGCTGCATTATGTCATGCTAATTTAGAGGTAGAGAATACTAAAAAGTGTTTTCACTGAAATATGCTCTGCATTCAAAGTATTATAGAAAGGGAAACAACAAAATGGTTGTGTGAATATATTTCTGTCACATTGTTTGGATTCATATGTTGGATCTCAAACTATTTAGTTATGTAATGATAACCAAGTTAATTATCCTCTGGGGATTAGATTTATTCATTTGTAGTTGTGACATTATATTAAACCATATAAATTAACTTTTAGTCAAAAATAATCAAATATCAGCAATTTGAGACTGTTGGATCCAATAATTGTGGCACCTTCACAGGCTTATTTCAGAGGATTAAATGAAGTAACAAGAGTAAGAAGCTTACATTAGAGTGTAGCTCTGAATACATGCCAGTGTTGTTATGGTTTGAAATAGATTTTAAAATAGGAAGTGATTCAAAATTATACATTTTTATACTTAATGTTTAAAAATTGATGATTTACATGAATGATGTTACAATTTAGAAATATATTTTCAAAATTAAAATTTCTAGAACTGATTTATACCTCCAGTCATAAGGGAGTAACAAGTACCAGACTAATCCTTTCAACATGAAAAACTTAATAACTGGAGGAAAAGACATGACATAAATGGTGTTAGATGTTGGGCAGCAGGCAACTCAGGATGATGATTTGTGTGATTATGACAATAAATGAGTTGAGCTTCATAATGATCATGACTCTCTGCCTAGAGGCATTTTTTAAGCCACAGCATGTGTATGAAGACAGGCAGAGCATGCCAGTTTTGTTAAGCTGAAGAGATGGAGGTCAGAGTTTGGAGTTACCGAGATGGCTGTACAGTATAGGGCAAAGTAGGGGGCAGAGGTAGTTTAGCAAAGAAAATGGTCCGTAAGCGAATTAAAGCCTTTCCTTGAGTTATGGATTGGATCCCATGCATTTCTAATCTTGGCATCAAGCCATGAAAAATAACAAGCATTGACTAAAGAACAACTATGCAAGGACTGTGAGATGAACATCCCTGGAACTCATAGATGGCTAGAGAATAAGTGTCTACAAAATGATCAGAATGGAGTGGCCACACTGAACACTGCAGCTTTCTTCAGGGGCCTCAGAATTCAGTGGAGACCCCAGAAAGATCTCACCCTAGCTTCAGGGCTGAACTAACTCAAAAGTAAACACTACTTTAAACATAACTTAACAAGACTTAAAATAATCCTCAAAAAAATCAAACTAATGTTGAAGTAAAATGAATTCCTGCCATGATAAAACAGTTACCCAACAGCAGGATAATCATAATGTTTATTTTATTTTCCAAAATTCTTAGATGTGCAAAGAAGTAGGTACATGTGACCCATAAAAAAAATTTATAGAAGACCCACAGATCAATGAGATAATTGAATTAGCAAGCAAAGACGTTAAAGCAGTTATTTTTTTAAAAACTTCAAATATTTTAAATAAAAATGTAAAATCTGAAATAAAACATTGTGGATGGGATTAATAGAATATTAGAATATGGATAAGAAAAGAGTGAAGCTGATGGTGTGGAAATAGAAAATATGCAAAATAAAGCACTATGTGAAAAAAATGCAGAAATAAATGAATAGAACCTTATTGACCAATGGAAAATTATCAAGTTTCTAATATGTATGTAATTTTAATTTTTGCAACAGAATGAGGGTGGACAGAAAAGAAATTCAAAATTCATTTACAATTTTCTAATTGTTTGACAATTATAAACATACATACCAAGAAAGTCAATAAACCCCAAGTAGAATAAATATAAAACATATTCAGTCAATGAAAAATCATACTTAAAATGTGTGAAGCCAATTATAAAGATTTCACCTTAAAAGCAAATGAACAAAAATATTCTTTAACAACAAGTTAACAATGAGAAGAAAAAATTCTCACAGGAAACAATATAAACCAGGCAACAGTGAAATGGCAATCTTAAGGTGCTAATAGAAAACAAAACAAAACAAAACAAAACTAGTCAATCTAGATTTATATTTTAAGTACAAATATTCTTCAAATTTTAAGCAAACTATATATATTTTACACAATTAAAATAAAAAATAATACACGATTAGCAGATCTGTACAACACAACTGTTAAAAAATGTTCTTTAGCTGTCGGCAATGACGTGGAGAAACTAGAAACTCATACGCTGTTGGTGAGAATGTAAAATGATGCAGTCACTGTGAAAAATGGTTTGGTGTTAAAGAATTAGCATATGATCAGCAATCCCAAATATTTATGCATAAAAATTGAAATTAAGATCTCAAAGACATTATCAGCACTTCCATGCTCATTGAACCATTATTTCAATAGTTAAGATGTGGACACAACCTAAACATCCATCGACAAATAAAGGTATAACGAGAATGTGGCCTATACATACAATGGAATATTATTCAGCCTCAACAGAGTGAAATCCTGTCAAAGTTCATAACAGAATGAATTCTTGAGAACATCATGCTAAGTGAAATAAGCCAGACACAGTAGGACAAATATTGCATGAATCCACTTTTATGATGTATCTTAAATAGTGAAACTCAGAGAAACAGAAAGTAGAATGTTGGTTTCTAGGAGCTGGAGAAAGATGAAAATATGGAGTTACTTTTCAATGGATGTAAAGTTTCAGTGATGCAAGATGAATAAGTTCCAGAGATCTCTGTACAATATTGTGTTTATAGCTAACAATACTATATTGTACATTTAAAAATTTGTTAAGAGAGTAGATTTCATGTTATCTGCTCTTGCTATAATTTTAAAAAGATTATTTAAAGTTTTTAGGTGAAAGAAAAAGTATACCAGGCAAATTTGGACCTACACAAATATATTGAAAATATTAGAAAATATGTGAAAGATGCATAATGTGTATAGGTTCTTAATTTCTTAGAAGATAATTAAATGTGTAAATCAAACATCATGATAAGGTATTGCAGAGTTTAAACCATGTAAAGTTAAAGTGTATGATGACAGAAAGATATGGTTTTCATATTCTTAGAACAAACGTGACATGGTATCATTATTTTGAGATGGACTTCGATAAAGATGCTAATTGTAAATACTAGCGCAATCAAATAAATTTAAAACCGAAATTGAATATCTAATAAGTAAATAGAGGAAATATAAAATATTAAAAATAATCATGTATTAAAAATTGAACAGGAAAAGACAAAAAGAGAAAAGTCACCAAGAACTGATGGACAGATAGAAAACAAACAACAAAATTAGTTTTAAAATAATCATATCAATAATTATATTAAATGCAATTCAACAATACAGCACAATTAAAAGAAATTTCAGTCCTTTTAAAAAGTAAGACTCAACAATATACTGCTTATAATAACAACAGGTGAAATACAAAAAGATATAGGCATATGTTCTTATGTGACAAGGAGGAAAGTACTTCATGTACAACAAAGAGTGTTTTATCTTTAGGCATTAAAGAAATATACAAATTGAAAATACAATGAGATACCATTACACACTGGCCATAATGCTCAAAATTTGTAAAAAATAAAAAAAGTTTGACAACAACAAATGGCGGTAAAGATATAGAGGATGTAGAAATATTCATTCCTGATAGGAGGTTAAACTTGTAAAACTGCTGTAAATATTACTCTGGCATCATTTTTCTCAAAAAGTCACACAACCCTGTGAATCACAAATTCTGTGTTTCCCACGATAAATCCTATCCACACACAGGCACGTATATGTATAAATGCTAAAAGCTGCTTTGTCTTGTTAGGGACATGGGTTACATGGATGTATGGATTTGTAAGGCCATATGTAGATTTCCATATTTAATATCTGTGTGTGGCATTGCATACAAATGATACTTAAATAAAAATAAATAATTTTAACAATGAATAATTGATTTTGGAGGAAAATAGAAGTTAGATATTATCATTCTTCTTTTTGCATTTTTCCCTTTACTCCCCCACCTCCCTCAACCCCACTATATCCCTGAAAGAAAGGTTAGCTAGAAAGCATATTGAAATTTACAGAAACTTTAAATAATTACCTAGTTCATTTCTCAAAAGTCAGTGAATAATATTTTTATCATATATATAGAAGGATTTCTGAAAGTGACAAAGCTATAATCTTATTGCCCATTACACTCCCACTGTTAGGCTCTCCTTGAATAAGCATTAGCTCCAAAGAAATCTTTATTGTATGAATAAAATTTGACATTGAGTTTTAGGACATTATTGTAATTTCCTGTACAAATACAAGGGCTTAGAGTATTGTTAATACAAGTTTGCATTTACTGTGCTGGCCAGGGTACTGGCAATTTCCCTTAATTATAAAAAGTCCTTAGGTTTAGAGCATAATGCACATATGGACAAGGCAAAATGTTAGCAATTAAATCTTAAGTAGAAAGCCATGTGGGTACAATGCAGCCTGAGTTATTCCACGCTATTTCGAATTCCACAAAGGGACACTATCATCAAGAGATTCAAAATAACTGGCTTCAAACATATAGTTAAAATTAATACAAAGAGTACTGCCTTTGGCACCCGATGTGAACTGCAAGAACCATTCTAGAAAAATGCTTAGCCTAATCTCACAGCAACTGTAAATCACGAATTTTTCTTTTTGTTAAGTCTATTGAACTGTGGCTTGATTTTCTAGTGAGCAATTCTAGCATTCGTATAATTAAAATTGTAAAGAATGGCCTGCTGGACTACAGAAGATTAAAACATTTGTTGGGTTTTTCAATGATCTGTTTTCCGTACCAATCTCTCATTGGCGTGGTCTGACATTTTTGATAAAACTTAGAGTTGATCAACTCTTTCCCTCTTAAGACTATTGCTGGCCCTTCTTCACTCACTGGAATTTTTTTTTTTTTTTTTTAGATGTAACATTCTAAGAGCAAAACTCATTCTGTGCTCACTTTATAGATATTGTTTCTAAAATTATTAACAAAATATTTTACATATATAGCTAATGTAATATTTATGTGAAAGCATACCTATATAGGCAGACTATGCCACGTGGGGATATTTTGTGTAACAAAGATTTTAAGAAGCAGAGGTGAAGATTGAGAGAATAGTAGTATTTCCACATAAGAACACACCCACAGTTTTCCAGTGAACTTGCATTTTAGGGAACACTATTCAACCCAGGATAGTCATAAACAATAAAAAATATTTTTAATGTAATTCCCCTTTAGAGAGTCAATCTAATTCAACTCAATAAATTAAATGTGTCAATCATTTATTTAATTGTTCATTCACAAATACTTGAAGAATATTTATGCAGTGATAATCACTGCAGTGGCTACTGGTAGATTAAATAAAAGAAAGAAAAAAACAAAAATTGGCTTTAACAAATAAGAAAAGATACATAAATGTATTAACATTTAAATACTACATATGTTTTCTTTTACTTTGAAACATGGATATTATGCCAAATTTTTAAATACAGGATATACAATGACAATACTAATATCATTTTTACAAATGAGATGTCCCATGCAGGATCCAATCTCATTCCATATGGACACTTTGACTTCCAAATATCAGTTTTCTGTGTTCATCCAGTTACAAAATATACAACCAGAGCAATACAAATTTAATCCTAGAGATGCTGACAATTTGATGACACTATGATGATATTTTTACTCAAATTATTCCCTAAAGTACAATACTCTATGTGATCAACATAGGCAAAAAATACAATAAGAAATAAGCAATACCAAACTCAATTACCTGCTAAGTTTTGAACCTCAAAGTCTTATATGGAAATTTCTAGAGCTACTTAGGCTAATTTTCAGCCTGTTCTGTCTCCTCATACAATGATTTTTTGTGGGAATCACTGTATTTGAATTATCTGCAATGACTATTAAATCCAGACATTCTTTGGCCTACTACTGCTAACTTATTGATTCAGAATCTTTGTTGATAAGTATTTGCATTTAAATTAGTTCCCTAGCAGATTCTTACATAAAAGTGTAAGAACCATTGCTACAGACCATAAACAGAGTTACTAAGAAGGAAAAAATATCCATCCAACAAGAAATGTTATGGTATGAATAAACAAAAATGAAGCAGAAGGATAAAGAGAGAGAGAGAGATTAGAAGGGTATTTGAACACTGAAAATGACAGGAAGACAAATAATGATGGGATGAGTGATGACAAGGACTCAACGATTGCTGAAATGTTGATCTTAGCTATGGACAGAACACATAGGCAATTTATTTTGGCCCTGAGATTTTACTTGAACCTTCACCAATCGATTTTCTATAAATTTGACCAATTCCCCTCCTTAAAAGTGAAATGACCTCCCCTATATTTGGAGAATATAGAAGAACAAATTATGAGCTTACTTTATTGGCTATAACATTTCAGAGAAAGACTATTTACAGAAAATTATGAGAAACATCTAAATATTTCTCTTGAAATCTGGGATCAAAAGAAATCAAGGGAAAAGTGCTATATTTGGCCAATGTTACCTGGGCTTTCTTCAAAATGGTTTTGCCAAGTTACGTTACATTTCAGTATTATATATTGAACACCAAAAATATCTCTCCTTTTTCAGAATGTGGAGAAAGAAAATGAGTGAATTCCAGCCAAGTTTATAAGTTGCAAAAGTGAAAAATCAGTTGAGGAATTTTCAAAGCAATGAACATACTCAATGATGTTTCCATTGTTTGTAGAAACGTATTCAAGTCATTTGTCAAGACCTCCTTGATCTGGCTCTTGTCTAACTCTCTTCACTGTATCACTTAGTTGTTCCCATAGGAACCTCATCACCTTAGCATACTAAAAGTTAGCCCTGTCTATACATAAGCATAGGCTATTTATATTGCCTATGCATTTTTGCATTTGTCCACTTCACGAGCTACACATTTTTATCGGCTCCACTGCAAAGTAAACTTTAAAAAAATGTTTCTGTAACATTGCAACTGGAAACTATACATATCCTTTTATATACCCATATTTTACCTTTTTGATACCTCTATTTATAACTTATTATATTTACTTCATAATAGGAATTGTTAACAGACCTCTCTTCCCTGTAGACTAATAATTATTTTGGAAGATAGATTTATTTTCTGTCTTCATTTTGACCCTTGGAACTATATCATAGTAGCTGCCGACATGGTTAAAATTTATGTGATGCCTATGATCCTGCAAAAGAGTAATACCCCAATCCCTTTGCATTCTGGAAACAGCTTACTGCAAACACCCATGGGCACCTCATATAATTTAGGTAAGACTCACTGATAACTCCACTCCTTGTTTACCTCTGACAAGGCCAGAAAGAGAGCGTCCAAATTCTCATTCTTTGTCTGAGAAATGATTAGATGAGCTACTTGTCCCACTGATCCACCAGAGTAAAATATTTGTTGACCAAACTTTGGTTGATTTTCTCTCTTTCCTTTAGGTTTCTAAATTTTGTCCCACCTCAGCCCGATCCAGCAGAGAGGCTCACCTTAGGAGACCCTCCTGGAATGGAAGGCCTCCGGATAAAACACTCACTTAACTACATTCCACCTTACTTCCTACTTCACCACTTATGGTTCCTTCTAGTAGTTTATTACTCCCTAAGAAAGAAAACCCCTTTACCCTGATCCTTGAGACACTTTCAGAGCAACCTTGATCAGACCATTCTCCCTATTGCAATAGTCTTCTTGAATAAAGTTTCTCTTTACTTAGGTATAGATTTTATATTTTATTCCATGATGCTTAATAAATATTTTGAAATATTGATGGATTAAAATAGACTCATTATTTGACTTTGCTCCTTAATATTTTCTATACCTCTGTTTGCACAAACACACTGTCAGTCACCAGTGTTCAAACAATAAATGTCTAGCTATCTTTAAGCTCCCTTCCCCTTATGTTGAACCTGCCCCTTTATTTTACTATCACTGCAACGGTATATTTCCTCCTTCTGATCCATTTCCATTGTGCTGGTTTTGGCTATCATCATCTGCCTATTCAGATAAATCACAGTAGTTTTCATTTCGCTCTCCCTTCTCCTTGTATCTCTTCCGTTTTACATTCAATTTTGATGCTTTCAAAATAGAAAGAGCACTAGGTGATAACCTATGAAACAAGTATAATTAGATCTCTGTAAATTATAGGAAAAAGTCCAAATGTATTGGTTTAGAACACAGAAAATTTAACCACTACTTCCTCAGTTTACTTTCTGCTTTTAGCTGCTACTTTTGCTTGGCAAATAATTTTATGTATTTGCTGCCCATCATATTTCCAGGCCATTCTTCTTTTTTACCATTGTCTTCTTTTATATTTTATTTTTATTAATAAATAGTATTTGTCCACATTTATGAAGTACATATGGCATTTTAATATATGTATATAATGCATGATATCCAAATCACAATATTTAGGATATCCATCACCTCCAACATTTATCATTTCTTTGTGTTGAGAACATTTCAAATTTTCTCTTCTATTTTTAAATGTATAATATATTGTTAGTTATAGTCACTTTACTATATTACCAAACACTAGAACTCATTCCTTCTATCTAATTGTATGTTTGTATCCATTAACAACTTCTCTTCATCTGTTCCCCACCCCATATCTTTCCAAGTCTCTGGTAACTAGCATTCTACTCTTTACCTCCATGAGATCAACTGTTTTAGTTCCCACATATGAGTGAGAACATGCAGTCTTTCTGTGCCTGGCTTATTTCATTTAACACAATGACCGCCAGTCTTATCCATGTTGCTGCAAATGACAGGATTTCATTCTTTCTTATGGTTGAATAGTATTTCATCATGTTTATATAACATATTCTCTTTATTCAATCATCTGCTGATAGACACTGAGGTTGATTTCATATATTTGCTTTTTGTGAATAGTGCTATAATAAACACAGGGGTGCAGGTATCCCTTGGATATACTGATTTCCTTTGCTTTGTATAAATATTCAGTAGTAAGATTGTTGGATCATGTGGTAGTTCTATTTTTAGTTTTTGAGACACCTCCATACTGTTTTCCATAATGGCTATACTTACTAATTTATATTACCAACAACATCATGTAAAGAGTTACCTTTTCTCTGTATCTTTGCCAGCATTTTTTTTCTTTTTGCTAATAGCTATTCTAGCTTAGGTAAGATGATATATCATTGTTGTTTTGATTTGCAGTTCCATGATTATTAGTGATGTTGACCATTTTTCATAGACTTGTTGACCATTTGTGTGTCTTCTTTTGAGAAATGTGTATTCAGATCCTTTACCTACTTTTAAATGGGGTTGTTTGCTTTTTGCTCTTAATTTAGGTCTTTGTATATTATGGATATTAGTCTTGCATTAGATAAATAGCTTGAAAATATTTTTTCCTATTTGATGGGTTGTCTCTTCACTCTGCTTTGGTGGTGGTGGTGTTTTTCTGTGTAGAAGCTTTTTAATTTAATATAGTCCCATCTGTCTATTTTTGTTTTTGCTATCTGTGCTTTTGAGTTCTTAGCTATAAAATCTTTGCCTAGACTTACGTCCTGAAGCATTTCCCTTGTTTCCTTCTACTTGAGTCTTACATTTCAGTCTTTAATCCAGCTTGAGTGGATTTTTGTATATAGTGAGAGATAAAGGTCTAGTATCATTTCTCTGCATATGGATTTGCAGTTTTCCCAGCACCATTTACTGAAGAGGGTATCCTTTCCTCACTATATATTCTTTGTGCCTTCACATGCCGTGCAATTTGACTTTTAGATACAAGCCATTTCCCTAATAAGTTTATGTCCAGAAAACAGCTATTCTTTTTACAAAACCAGTTCATTCCTCGCATGCACAGAATCAACCTCCAATTAAGATTAATTATCCTATTCTCTTTTTAAATTTACCCTGATGTGGTGCTTAAAACAATTATTGAAGTGTGTATTTAGGTAACTTTGTAAAATAACACCTTATTAGAGTCAGTATTTAATACAACTCTAGAAGCACAGTTATTGCTCAATAAATGCTTATCAAGTTAATTATATATAGATGTTACTTTCACTTAATATATTTCCTTATTATAAAATAAATATGTACTGTACACTACATAGATTTTAAGAACTGATAACATGACAAATGTTAAAAGAAAACAATAA
>NW_012148441.1:373202-377552 GCF_000956105.1 Propithecus coquereli
CACAAAATATATATATGTGTACAACTACCAAAAATGGGTATTTGTATAATACCATGAGTACTTATAGAAATAGTGGATTTGTCTAGATTCATGATCAAAAAAAAAAAACAAAACCTTGTCCTATCAAAGGCTCCCCAGGAGTTCAGATTTCCAAATACATTTATATATATGCATTAATATTTTTTCACAGTTTAAGAACATGAAAGCAATATTGCTTTTACTTTGCCCCTAAAATGTACTCTGAATCTCTGGTGTGCTTGTTCGGACTGAGTTGAAGGTTCCTTTTGCTTAGGCTCAAGGCCAGATTTAGCAGTTTCTTCTCCCATTGCCAGTAACACCACATCAATTTGACCTTAACTGCAACATTAGTTGCAAAGGGACATGTCCGAAGGACAGCATTAAAGGAAATCAGAAGAAGAAAAGGCAATTCACCTTCAACCCAGAATATGTTTTAAAGCTGGCCTAATTTCCCCATTGAACCCCACTCAAAAACAAAGATATCTTCTAAGAAATAGCCCCTCATCTTTTTAATGGTATATTGTTGTGGAACAAGAGAGTAAAAGAAACGACACTTTAACAAGAAGTCACAAATGCCACATCTAAAGTTCAAACCCCCTGGCACACTGACCCAATTAATAGCCATGAATTTCATCTGCTCTAAACTGTGCTTCTTTGTTTTAGGTTGATGTTGGAGTGGGGATATGACATTGAGGAGCTGTGTATCTAAAGACAGATAATGAATTCACAAAGCATTGCGTCACCGATTATATATTATGTATTACTATATCTACAAGTTGGGTTTTATACATCACATTTTATAGATAAGAAACTGAGACATAGACAGAAAAGCAAGCAACTTGTTTCAATTTCATAATAACCACAGCTGTAGTATAAATTTTAATCTCAAACTGGGAAAATTAATAGTTTAAACTCCAGTTTCAAGTCTTCACTTTGTTTTATATACTTTCATTATAACAAATCATATTGAAACACTAAATACATACTGAAAAATGCATCAATAAAAGCATGTCACTCAATGAACTTTTAGGACATGAACAAATTCCAATATCAAGAAATAGAACCGCTTACCAACAACCATCCTCGTGACTCCTTGTCATCAAACAAATACTACTCCCCTGCAAAGGTAACTATTATGTGGATTCATGGCACCATAGATTAGTTCTTCCTGCTCTTGAACATAATATAAATGGGGTCACACAGTTTTGATTTATATATGACATTTTTCCAAATTATATTTAAAAAATATAGCCCTGATGCTGTTTGTAGCAGTACTTTATTCATTTTCATTCCTGTAGACTATTCCATTAAAGAACACACAACAATTGAATTATCTGTCCTCTGTTGATAGAAAATTGCATTATTTAAACTCTCTGTTACTATAAATAACACACATAGTTTGTGCTTGTATTTTGTTAGATACATACATATACGCATGTTGAAAATGTCTGGGAGTGAAGCAGTTGCCTCATAAATTATGAATGTGCTTAGTTTTAATAAATAATGCAAACCCAACTTCCAAAGTGGTTGTAACAATTTACTCTACCAGCTCTAGTTGTAGTTTACACAGGCTTCATCCAGTAAGGTCAGAACAGTTATTCTAAAATTAATGTGTGAATTATTTAGGGGAGCAATTTTGAAACCCAGTGTCTCAGTGGTCTATCCAGACAAATTTAGTTCAATATTGTGGGAGAAATGTCCATCTGCACGAATAATACAAAATTTCAAAAGATTATAATTAGTATTTGAGGAATATTTGTGCAAAAAATGAATTAAAACATACTCTGCGTTGAAGGTGAATTGCCTATTTTCTTCTATTTCTTTTAGTGCTTCTGATTTAGAAGACTAGAACATGAAATATAATTCTCTAAATAAAGAAGTAATCTCTCAATTTTTCCCACCACTATAAAATTTAAACTATTATGGAGCTATTTCTATGGACTGCTAGATCTTATTGATCTAGAAAGGAGTTGGTACAATGGGAAAACAAATACATTTATGGATATGACCACAAATAAAAGGATTTAGACCCTCACAATTATTCTTCAGAAAAGACCATGAGACTTGGTGTGTGTTACTGGCTATATGAATGAATAAATATCTCGATACCTCATCTCCTGATTTTATCTGAAGTCTTTCTTTTCATCTGCTTTTACTGGTTTTAAATTGTTCTTTTTGCAATTTGTTGAGTCGAAGACTATAGCAGAGATATTCAGTGGCTATGTGTGCTTCATCCCATATTCCAGACTCTGTCTTAAGTAGGTTGGGGCATTAAGGTGACAATGTGTCTCCTTGATCCCTCTCTTCCTTCTCCACCATCCTTGAAGTCCACATGTTCCAGATGGTGCAACACAAGCCAGTAGAACTGCCAGTAGATTAGGACCCCACAGACATTGAAGATGTAAAACAAATGTAGAATGCACTTCCAGTAGTGGTTGTGGCAAAAGCCCACATCTGATATTTGTGGTATAGACTTAGCACCTACTAAGTTTGTAGGTGGCAAGAAATAATAGTGGAAATAATATATACATTTTGCATGGGCAAAATATTTGGTTACCTTGCTCTCTACAATATCTCGACATGCTAACAAAACTCCAAATAAACTTCTAACTCTATAAGAAAATCTTGGAAAAAATAAGGTTAATAGTGTGTATTGATTGTTATTGGATATATTCGACAAGATAGTACATGACAATAATGAGCTCATGAAGGAATTGGTTAGTCTGTAAGTAGAAATAAAATGGTAACAGAGAGCTTCCAGAATTTTTGTGCTTCGCAGAATTTTAAATGTTGACTAGGTTTAGTAAGAGATGGAATCTGAATGTTCCATGCAATACTGTATTATTTTATGGTACAAATGAGCACCTATTATTGAAATAAACATCACCAGACTTTAGTAAAATATCTGACATTGGCTACGTTATTACAAAGGTGCCAGAGTATCAAACATAAAAATGGAAAGGAAATAAGACCCTCACATTTTATTTTCCTATCAGCAATCACATTTTCAATTTTCAGTTGTACAGTCAGCCATAACCTTCCAAACTTCCTAAAAAATGTTGCAATTTTCAGAGATAAAAATTTTACAGGAACATTTCTTATACCTACCTTAACATTCTGTCATTAGTGTCTGGTAGGATACTGAGATGTCCTTCAAGATTTCCCTTCTCCTCGTGTCAATGCCCTGAAAAAATCTACAGATCTATAAAAATGATGGATTTTACTCCATGAATAGATTATGTTATAGGGTATCGTTGATCTTAAGATAAAAGGATTATCTACGTGGGCTTCACCAAATGAACATGAGGCCTTCAAAAGTAGTGTTTTCTCTGTCTAGAATTAAAAATGGAAATTAGAGAAACAAACTCCAGCTGTTCTGAAAGAAAGCAAATGCCCATGTTCCAAGCCTGCTATAGAACATCTTTTAGAAGCTTAGTGATCCCCAGCACACAGCACAAAAAGGGTAATTTCGATTCCACAATGGCAAAAAAATGAATTTGCCAAAAATCTGAATGTATTTGGAAGAAATTTTTCCCCAGATCCCACGCAAGGAACACAGCCCAAATAACACCATTTCAGCCTTTTGAGATCCTGAGTAGAGAATCCTATGATGCACTCAGACATCTGACCTAAAGAATTATAAGCTAACAAATGAATATTGATTTCTTTCTACTGCTAACTGCGTGGTACTGTGTTTTTCAGCAACAAAAAACAATACAGGGCACACATTTGTATAGAAAACAATATTCGTCTCCTTGGATCTCAGACTGCAGTGTAAACTTCTCTGAAACACTGGTATTGGCCTGTTTTGCTTTTCTTTCTGGTACATGTTATTTTGCGAGAAATATCTCAACTTATAGCACTAAAAGAAAACTCAAGAATTACCATTTTAAGCTTGTGAACACACGTTTCTAAAGATTTTTAAACATTGAAATATATAAACAAGAAAATTTACAGTATAATTAGGTATGTTTTTTTTGTTCATTTGGGAATATTTCAGTTTAAGCTGCATCAGTGAGTAAGTTTTACATTTTTGGAAAAATATATTTTTCTTCTGAAGAAAATTTTTAGCACTAAACTAAATTAGAATTGAAATGAAGGTTAAATTTATTCATGATCAGAATATCCATATATTATATATGACCTCCATGCTTGGTTCTAAGACAAAGAAATGTCTGGACGCAAATGGTACATTAATGGATGTCAACTGCTAATAAGGAGAATGGTGTGTTTTGGCTCAAGTAAAAATCTCCCAAATGTGATAAACCCTAGACATATCTGTGGGACTTTTTTTTACAAGATGCATATTTTATCATAGTGTATAATGTAAAA
>NW_012148441.1:379332-404922 GCF_000956105.1 Propithecus coquereli
ATTGGGAAGAATCATGATGAAGAAACTTAGAATTAGAAAATAGGTGCATTTATTCATTTTTGAATAATGATGTCTTTAGATCTTAAAGGCTTATAATTTGACAATTCATTTTCTGTTAACTAAAATAAAATTGCTTCTGTAAGCAAGGGCAGAAATAAATATATGCCCAAATGGAGAAGTTCCCAAGTTTCAAAAGAAATGTAAATAAAAAAAATATGGATAATTATTTCATGTTATTGTCTGAGACAGTTTCCGATTTAAAAAATAAAACAAAACTTTCCCTAAGGTATAAAGTATAAGAATAAATTATAATAATGTAAGGATAAAACTATGAGATATGAAATGTAAAATTAGCTAAATATCCAAAATTAGATTAAAGAGAAAACATTTCTTTATTGTCAGGCCCCGAGTGTCCATACTGAGATGGACTGTCCATATTGAGCTGGGTTTTTCTAACATAACTTGCTAAAATATAGTGTTTGATAATTGACCTACTTATGCTCCATTGTCTCATTCATAAATTTTAGTAATAAATACCAATTTTTGATCTCTCTATTTTAATTTCTATTTTGGAGTAAAGGAAATAATGTGTGCAAGCACTTAACAATAGATGTAGTACAAATAACATTTTCAGCAAATTTAATAATTCATATTATTAGAACATGTTCATCTGAATTATATTTTTCTGATATATAATTTATATTTTAAAATGTTTAAATCTGTTACCAATCAAATTAACATATAAAAAATTTAATTATCTTTAGTGTATTTAGCATAAAATTTAAAGAAGTGTCCTGCAGATGGTTATTAAGGTTTATTCTACTTCTTGATCAAGCAATAAGAGAGATCGATTTTGTCTTGATTTTTAAGAAATAAAATGGATTTATTAACTTATTTTTATTGGCAGATTTTGATTATCAAAATTATAAAAATTGGTATAAGTAAGAAGACTTATAAATTACTTATAATGTAGTAGAATGACAAATAATTTCAAATGCTATTATTTTATAATATGTCTAATCACAGCCACATGGGACCTGGGGACAAAAAATATATACAAGTGTGTGTGTACGTATGTGTGTATATTCAATTAAACCATTTGGAACTAAATCAAGATGATTGATTTCCAACATAATTCATGTTACATTTATGGAAAAAAAATAAAAGATGAGGTAGTAACATAGAAAAGGTTAAGAGGAGGATAAGAAAGAGGTTAAGAAGGAGAAAGTTGAATTTAACAACAAAAACAAATATACAGCAAAGACATAAAATTAAATATGCAAATTAAATCTGTTGAAAAATAAATTATACATTAAATTTACTCAGTAGCATTACTCTTTAAGAAAATCTATCCCAGAATTAATTAGAAGTGAATAAAACAAAATAAGAAAGATGAATGGAAATTCAACATATGTCAAATTGTCATTCATGAAAAAAGAATAGAAAAATGAAACATAAGCAGTAAACAAAGATTTAATTTAGATGTACCTTAAAATTGAGAGGTTTCAGTTTTACACATACATTAGGAAAATACAGGTATCCTTCACAATTTACCTCTTGCTATTCAAATATTCGATGGAATTTCTTTAAAACATATCTAAGATTTATTTTTTTTATTTAAAAACCCATGTGTTAATGTAAATGTAGATACTAGTCAAATGTTAAGTTGCCTCTGATGAGAGGGAAGAATGTAGACTGCATTACAGTGGTGTTCTACTAGGAATGCACCTCATGCTTGCATTATTTAAGTGGGTTGTACATTTTGCCATCATCCCCACATTTTTAAACTTACATGCCTTCTGAGAAATTAGGCATGGTAATAGGTAATAGATGAGTTTAAAAGTATGAAGCCAATATTTAGGAAAAGCTGGAAGTAATAACTATATCCACAGAACTCAAGTCATAACAGCCGTAAACTTGGCCATCATATCTGCACAATTTTGCATATAATTGTTCTTCTGCTGAAAACATAAAGGGAATTATACAAGTCTTGTTGGCTCTGGCATGCTTCACTCACTGCTCAACGTGAGCATGACTTTTAAGAGAGACAGAGAAAGAGAGAAGGACATTCGCTGTGGTTTGATCATCACAATCACTCTAAGATGCCATTGACCACTATTTTGATACTGCAAAATGATTGCACAACTTCATTGTTCTAAAGGTGAAAGCAATGAAGGAGAGAGATGATATATATTGAAGGAAGTATGTTTCAAAGCAAGTTTGGAAATGTTAGGAAATTTAAGAATCATGAGCATATAAAGGCTAAAAATGAAGGAGCTACTGATGACTGTTCAGCTATAGGTATCAATCTATGTTTCAAAATAAGAAATAAATACATAAATAAAATAAGTAATGAAATGGCTACCCTGAAAAGAAAAAGCCATCTTGTGCATTATTTAAGAATAGGAGAGAAAAGAAATGCCTGGTCAGAAAGGACCCAACAATATGCTAACATGGTGGAAAGGTGAAGATTTTGCTATGCTAAAATATTTGCCAATGCATAATTCTAAAAGCACCCAATAAGAGAATATAAAAGAGCCCAGTGTCCATTAAAGGGCATTTGATCCTAAAGCCTAGATAGTGAAGGAGTCTTTAAATGATTAGAATATTAGCATATACAATTTTTATCTGATACAGAACTCCTTCACTGATGAAGTCAAAAGTGTTTAAATGTATTTTATACATATATATATATATATTTAAGGTAATAAATTGGTTTGTGTTGTTATTATTTATTTGTTTTTTAATGTGCTGTGAAAATGAAAGTGGTTTTAGAGTAATATAATACAGGCTTCTATTTTCTCAAATATTCCCCAATCATACATTTTAGATGCTATATTGGATTAAGATAATGATGTGGTTTTTGTTTTGGTTTTGTTTCAAGTGTTTTTTTTTTAATATTTGGAATTTTTTCATATGTTCCTGAGATGTAATTATTTCAAGAATAAAATACAAAATTTCCAAAATATGGCAGATACTTAAAAACAGAAGAGGTTCAGAGGGTGGTAAGCAAAGTTTGGCTTTAGGACCAACATTAAAGAAAGATCAAAAGCTTTTGAACTCAAATATTGAACATCAATTGATGATAGAAGTAAGAAAAGGAGATATAATGATGGTTTTATGCCTGTCAACCTTAATAACAAGATTCATGCAATATGATTAAATATTGAGTTTATTCTAGCAACGTTTGAAGATGACCACATGGGAGGACACAGACTCCAAAAGGATGGGTCAGTGCTCCAAAGTGGAGATGTTTGATGGTCATTTATATAGGCAAGGTCTAGGGGAGATTAGCAGGATTACATCATTTTCTATATAGGGTTATTGAATAGATATAGCAATTTGATTGGTTACAGGCAGTTTCTTTGTTGGGAAGGATATATTTCCCATTTCATGTTACGAATATAGCAGTCAAGGTGTCTGTTGTCTCAGCCAAGGGGTGTTTTATCTCAGGGCAATCTGGTCCAAGCCAGGAACAAAGAAATAAGTAAGTTAATCTATAAAAATAAATCAGTCATTAAGATGTCAAGCTCCATCATTCATTGTCTGAAGTCAACCTTCCTCAGGGCCAAATAACTTTGAAAAGCCCCAAATATACAAACTATTTATCTTCTTTTACATACCTATATTACAAGAACAACTTATACCATCATTCTTTCCCTTTCACATCTCTTTATGGATATTGCCCGAATCTGATGAATCTGGGTTGGACTATCTGGTTCAATTTAAAATCTTTATGGTATTTCTACAGCCTCCTAATACCAATATTTATTACTTGAAAACAAATCATATTAAAAGTTGGCATTGGAGGATTAATTTACAATAACAGTCTAAGCAATGCTTTCTAATCAAGAAATAAAAGCAAAAGAAGCCATAAAGATCTTAGTAATACTTTTTTCTATATGAAATTTAAAAATTTCATCAGAAAAAATGCATTAAGTTAAAAAATGATATTCTGTGAGTAAATATTTTAATATGATAGATAACACAAAACTAATTTCCTTGATTCATAAAGAGATAATAAAGATCAGTAATAAATTCAATATAAAGTGAGATTATTACTATAATGCATAAAATATCATTGGCTTATCTAATCAAATAAATGCTAATCAAAATAATGAGGATACCTATTTTGTCAAGGTTGTGTTTAAAATCTCTTAACTTACTAAAGAGTATATAGAGTTTGAAACTTCTAGCAATAAAAATCAAAATTTACATATTGTATGTCTTAGCAATTTCACTGTTAGGAATTTACCCTATTTTTATATTCAAAAAACCATCCCAATACAATCATTGTGTAAAAGATCTAAGTAAATAATTGTTAATAAATATAAAATTTCAGTAGAGGAAAACTAAAGAAATTACAATTTTAATAAAACAGGCAACTCACAGAATGGGAGAAAATTTTCGCTTGCTACAAATCCGACAGAGGGCTGATAACCAGAATCTATTTAGAACTCAGAAAAATCAGCAAGAAAAAATCAAACAGCCCTATCAAAAAGTGGGCAAAGGATATGAACAGAAACTTTACAAAAGAAGACAGAATAATGGCCAAAAAACATATGAAAAAATGCTCAACATCTCTAATCATCAGGGAAATGCAAATCAAAACTACAATGAGATATCACCTATCTCCAGTGAGACTGGCCTTTATCAAAAAGACCCAAAACAATAAATGTTGGCGTGGATGCGGAGAGGTAGGAACACTCATACACTGCTGGTGGAACTGCAAATTAGTGCAACCTCTGTGGAAAGCAATATGGAGATACCTTAAAGAGATACAAGTAGAACTAACATTTGACCCAGCAATCCCATTACTGGGCATCTACCCAAAAGAGCAAAAGTGGCTCTATGAAAAAGACACCTGCACTCGAATGTTCATGGCAGCACAATTCACAATTGCAAAGATGTGGAAACAACCCAAGTGTCCATCAATACATGAGTGGATTAATAAACTGTGGTATATGTATACCATGGAGTACTATTCAGCTTTAAGAAACAATGGTGATATAGCACCTCTTATATACTCCTGGAAAGCGCTGGAACACATTCTACTAAGCGAGGTATCCCAAGAATGGAAAAACAAGCACCACATGTACTCACCATCAAACTGGTATTAGCTGATCAACATTTAAGTGCACATATAAGAATAACATGTATTAGATATTGGGCAGGGGGAGGGGGGAGGGGGGAGGAGGGGACGGGCATATGCACAAACAATGAGTGCGATGCACACCTCCAGGGGAATGGACACACTTGAAGCTCGGACTTGGGGGGGAGGGAGGGTAAGGGCATCATACGTAACCTAGTCATCTGTACCCCCATAACATGCTGAAATAAAAAAAAAATGATAACTAATGTGGAAAATCAGGAACAAAATTTTCTAATCATGTAAGTCACAAACAAATGTGTAAAAGCAAGGAGACAAAATGTGAAAAGAGGAAAATTTTCTGTCTATGAATAAAGGTATTCATATATATGCTTATATAAAACTTGCTGAATAAACCACAGTGATTAAGTTTGAGGAAGAAGCAACTTAATGTGATCTTGTATTCATGAAATACAGTATCATCACATTATAATTATTGAAATGCAAAATTCCTAAAATTCCTATACAGTTGTCTTATTTTAACAAAGACAAGAAACGAATTTCAACTAAACATAGTTTTTATTACTTTTATTATTTTGTTATTTTGTTTCTTATTGGTTTATAGCTGCCCCTAAAGTTTTTGGCTGATTTGGAAAAATTTCCAAAGTAAAATTGGTAATAACCTAAAATTATCAAAGTGATATTTATTAATATATTCAACATTTTCTGAATTTATTTTAATTAATTAGGAACATTAAAATAAGTAAGTCCAGCAAATGCCGGATATTATAATATGTTTATATAAATTGCTTATAATAAATTGAGATTAAGTGATTTCAGTGAATTGTGATTCAAAATTATGCCCAATGTTACAATTTTACTATTTATCATCCTCATTTATTTCCAATCAATACGTAAGTATAAAATGTAAGTATTCAACATATTGATTCAGTAAGTTAGTTTATACTCTTAGCCAATTAAAATAATTTCAAGTAATTTAATGACCCTAAGATCGTGAGAACTAACTCTAGAAGTCATATTTACTTGTATAATATATCTTAATGATATTTTTTTTACATATTATGAATAAAAAACTGCATGTCAAGTTGGTATTCATCATAAATAAGATATGGGAAATATAAACATACTAGAACATTCTCTAAAGGATATGACATCATTCATAAATATGACAAAAATAGAAATATCATAAAGAAGAATATCACAGAAGAATATGTTATATCACATTAATATAGTACATAGTTACCAATGAAGTACTAAATACATACTAGTTAATATTTCTGTGATCTTTGAATTTATATTTTAAATAAGACTTGACTAAACATTACTGGGAAACAGAAATGATTGAAATACAATTATTACACCTAAGGGAAATTTTGAGTCACACCAAAACATACATGATAAATTATTTACAGAATTGGTTTCTAGTAACAAGCAATAATTCACCTCTTAAAAATTATTGCTAAATTTTTAATTAATAGATAAAAGTCATAATTTCAAAAACTAAAACAATATTCGATGGTATGATTGATATCACATTAAAATAATATTTAAAGCAAGTAATATATTTAATAGTAAAGCAGCTAATATCTGTTTGATCATAAAGCAGGTAATATCTGTTGGAACCTATCCAGTGTTTAAGTCATGACTTCATTTTTTATTCAGGAAATAAAGAATGATTTGTGGAAAAATAATAAGGGAGAAGTAGGTCAACTATTCCCTAATTTGGGTATAAAATGAGGAGAAAATTTAAAAAATAACTGTTTTTGTCTAGGGTACTATGAGGTGGGAGAAAGGGAGAGAAGGGGTAGGGAAAAGGGAGAAGGAAGGGGGAAAGAGGAGTGGCAAAAACAAAAAGAAAGACATAGAAACAATTTTTTCCCATGATGGTTTAAAAGAATCTGGTTATAATTGGTTGTGTAGGTGTTTTATCAGTCACTGGAAAGGTATGTGGTATAAATAAATAACAAGCTACTGTAGGCAGTTAGAGGAAAGAGTAGAGCAGATAAGAACAAAGTAATTGAAACGAGTAAGACCTTAGTTTATATACTGTTTTTACCACTTTCTACATGAAAATATTAGCAAGATACTAGAAAGCCTTTATAAGCATAATTTTTTTATTTATACAGTGCTTATCAGTAAGGTTTACTAATATAAATAATCAAGTTATTCATGCTATTGTCGTTAACATTAAAAGCCAGGAAATCTATGTCAGAGGGTCTGCGATTTAAGTAGGTTGTGTTCTATTGCCAAAGAGGAAGAAGAGTTAAAAACTTTATACACATAATATCCTGAAATAAAAGAAAACAACTTTATTTAGAAGATTTCACCAGTTTTGAAGACAGCAAAGAGATAAAATAAATAAATAAAAAGTAACAAATGGTATATCAGGAAAAATTCTGAGGCTTTTATGCCAGATACAGTTTCTCAATTGATAAATATTTTAATCAGAGCTGAGCTTTAGGATAATTTATCTGACAGGAAGGAATGAAATGGATAGAAATGGAGAGGAGAGGATGGTGAAAAGAGAAACTCCAGAAATGGAATTCATTAAAAATTCCATTTTAATGAATTAAAAATGCATTTTCATTGTTATTAGTGGTGAGATTCTATTTTAGAAACTTGAAAAATTTGTACTCATAATTCAGTTAGGTAAATTCACAGGTTGTTTAACCCTCTTATTGAAAGGCTATTGATGAATGGATACGAATTCCCTAACGGAACATTCAACATTCATTAATTATTTTGTGATCACTATATATTATTACACTTCGGGAATAAAAAGAAAGAGAGAGACCAGTTCAGTGAATCCGACTCCTTAACCTCTGCCTTTCAAAAAATAAATAAATTTGAAGTAGGCGTGGTAGCACGAGCATATGCCTGTAGTCTCAGATATTCAGGGGGCTGAGATGGGGAGGACTGCTTGAGTCCAAGAGTGTTAAGTCCAGCTCAGGAACATAGTGAAACCTCACTTCTAAATAGATAAATACATTTTGGAAGACCTTTTTTGTTGTTGTTTTTAATTGGCAGTTGTCACAGAGCCAGAGAGTATAACTAATATATTAAATATGGCAAGTTGATAAAACTTTTCAAAAGTCTGAAATTTAGTATTACTCATATATTAAAAGTGGTAAATTTACTGAATGGAAATAATATGGCATAAACCAGTTCATAACAAGTACAATTCACAGGGTTAATATTTTGAGATGGCTGATAAAAAATAAAATAAAAGCCTAATAGCAATATAGAAAATATTATTTTTTCTGTTTTACACAGAAAAATTGAGGCAAAATGCAGGCACGCAGTACAATCATTTAGTTCTTCTCAGAGGGAGAGACTAAGATGGATTTATCATGATAACATCATTTAATGATGAATATTTTTCACATAATTCTAATATATCTGTTCTTAGCCTGTTCTCAGACTTCAGTTGAAGTGTTGTACACAGTTCTGAAAGTCATGATTTAAGGAGAACATTGTAAAGCTGGAATTCTTCCAAACACTAGCAATGAGTGTAGAGAAAGAAAAAGAAGCCTTGTAACAAAGAAGTCCTAAAGAAATAAGATCTCCTTAGGCAGGGTAAGATTTCAAACAAATATCTTTTCAAGTATTTGAAAGTATTCCACAATGATTTGTGTTTAGATATTTTACCTGGGGTTCTGAAAAGTAGAGTATTGGAAAACAGATGTGCATATGTAATGCCATAAAAATGTTATTATAATTAGAAATGCCACTTTAAAATAGCTTCAGAAGGTCACCTGCATGGTTATAGTTGTAAGATCCATATCACTGAGTTGTTAAACAGATAATATAGCAACTGTGGGGAATTTCAAAGCATGCAAAAATAAGCCAATATAGGTGATCTTTCACTTCCCTTCTTCCCTAAAAATCTATGGCTTTGTAAAAAATGGAATGTTTTTTGACACCAATACAGTATATCGAAGTTAATATTATTTTGTCTTATTATAATTATTTATTTTTTAATCAGTTTGTGAAGCTCACTTTTCAGACATAAATATAAAAGCTTTTCTTGGCCATTAAAAATTCTTTAAAAATTTCTTTTGCTGTTAATTAGGAATGCCCAGGTAATCCCTGCTGACTTTATCATGTCTAGATAATTTTAAATATTTTAAAGCATGATCTCTATTAAATGGGCTATGGCAAGTCAGGCAAATTAATTATTAGCTTTACTGAGAGACCAAAAGAGAAAACAACCTGAACTCCGATTAAAGCCACAGTCAGGCTAAGACAGAAATATCTTCCTGTACTTGGCCCAGCAGGCATGTAGATCCTCAGTTGACTATATCCAGACAAGGTGAAGTATCTCATCTGTGAAAACAGAGCTTATCTGCAGGTGACCAATGTCAGCCAAGTGAAGGAAACTGCAGGACTCTTAACTTCTCTCTCTAAAACAGGAGAACCCTGAAGAAGCACACCTGCTCATTTAATCTTGTCTTCTGGAACACTGACAAAAGTTCACATAGGAACAGAAAGTTCTTGTTTTATATTTCTGCTATATGTGCATTTATCATTTATGCATAGTATTTTGTGTGTATGTGCTTAAACACAACCTATGTGTTTTCACATGTATGCATTCTGGCAGTTTGTTTTATTCTTTAATCCACATTTTGTTTTAAAATAAATCACATGAAAACATGTGATCTGGTTCTATTATATTGTTTAGATACTGCTATGATTTGAATTTCCCTCCTGAAACTCATGTTGAAATTTAATTGCCAGTATAAAAATATTAATAGGTGGGACCTTTAAGAGATGATCATGAATGAATTAATTCTGTTACACAGGAGTAGGTTAGTTATTGTGGGAGTAGGTTTCTGATAAAAATGATGAGATAGACCCACTTGCATCTCTGTCTCATGTGTTTGCTTCATTCTTCAGTCCCTCAGCTATGGGAAAGACTTTGCCAGATGCTGGTGCCATGTTCTTGGACTTCGCAGCCTCCAGAGCTGAACTAAATAAACAGCTATTCTTTATAAATTACCCGGTCTGTGGTATTCTGTTATAGCAGCAGAAAATGGACTGAGACAGAAAATTGGTACTGAGAAATACAGTTGTTGCTTTAACAAATACCTGAAAATGTTGAAGTGGCTTTGGAATTAGGTAATAGTAGAGGCTGGAAGTATTTGGAGGAACAGGCTAGGAAAAACCTGCATTGCTGTGAATGGAGCATTATAGTGATTCTGATGAGGTCTTAGATGGAAATGAGGAGAAAGATATTGGATATAGGAGTAAAGGTAATCCTTGTTATAAAGTAGCAAAAACCTCAATTGTGTTGTCTGTATCAGAGGGTATTATGTAAGGCAGAATTTAAGATGAATGAAATAGGATAACAGATGGAAGAAGAATCTAAGCAGCAAAGCATTCATCCTACTGCATGGCTACTTTTAACTGCCTACAGTGAGATGTGAGAGCAAAGAAATGACTTAAAAGTGGAATTTATAATAAAGAAAAAAAAAAGCAGAATGGAAAAATTTGTAAAATTCACAACCTGGTCATGTAAAAACTAAAAATGCATGTTCAGAAGAGCAGAGTGTTTGACCAAGCAACTGTTTGCTGGAGAAACTACTGTGGGTAGAATAAAGCCCAGTGCTATTTATCGAGACAATGGGAGTCAGACCTTGATGGCACTTCAAAGAACTTTGAAGCTGTTCCTTCCATCACAAGCCCAGAACTCTAGGAGGGCAGAATGGTTTTGAGAGACAGACCTGGGGCACCTTCCTCAGGCTTGCTGCCCAAAGCCACTTCAGGTCTCTGCTCCCTGCATTCTGGTGCAACACTCCTCAGCTGTCCCAACTGTTGCTCAACTGGGCCCAGGTGTGACTTGATTCACTGCTCTAGAAGGTATATTCTGTAAACCTTGGAGGCATCCACATGGTGCTATGTCTGCAGGCTTCCAGAAAACAAGAATTATGGGGTCAAGGCTTCCTCAACCTAGATTTCAAAGAATGGCACATGTAGCCCGAGGGTCCAGGAAGACTTGCTGCAGGGACAGAGCCACCACAGAGAGCCCCTACTATATTAATGCTGAGTGGAATTCTGGGATCATAGCCATCACTGAGCATCCCTGCTAAGGACAATGTCAAGTGTAGCTTTGGGAGTGAGTCTACCTCCAAAACCACAGACTGTAGAACTACTTGCAGGTAACTCCAGTCTGGCGGAGCTATAGTCATGGGACTCCAATATGGGAGAGCTAAAGCATGGGCTGAGCCCTGCAAAGCTACAGGGGCATTGCTGCCAGGAGCTTTGGGGGTCAACTCCTTCCCAGTGTGCCCAGCATGAAACAGAGTCAAAAGAGATTATTGTTCAACTTACTGTCATTTTCTTTGTTGGGTTTTAGACTTACTTTGGACCAGTTACCCCTCTTTTATTGATGATTTCTCCATTTTATAATGGAAATGTCTATCCTATGTCTGTCCCAACATTGTATTTCAGGAGTTGATAATTCATTTTAATTTGACAGGCTCACAGTTATAGGAAATTTGCCTCAGGATTAATAGTGCTTTGAATCTCACCCATATCTGATTTAGATGTGACTTTTGACTTTGGACTTTTGAGTTGGTGCTAGAATGAGTTAAGTGTTTGAGGGCTATTGGGATGCAATGAATGCACTTTGTATGTGAGAAAGACATGCGTTTTGGAGAGCCAGGGATGGAATGCTATAGTTTTAATATTCTTGCCAGATCTCATGTTGAAATTTAATTGCCACTGTAACAGCATTAAGAAGTGGGTCCTTTAAGGGGTGATTCTGTCATAAGGCCTCCAACCTCATGAATGAATGAATGTCAATATTTTGGGGAGGGAGAAGGTTTCTAATTAAAAGGACAGGTTTGGCCCATTTCTTTCTCTGTCTCCTATACTCACTTCACCTTCTGCCCATTTGCCTTTCTGTCCTCCTGTGATGGGATGAGTGTGGTCAAATGCTGGCACCATCCTCTTGGACTTAGCCTCCAGAACTATGAGGTAAATAAACTTCTATTCTTTATAAATTACCCAGTTTGTGGAATTCTGTTATAGCAGCAGAAAGTAGACTAAGACAGATGCTCTATAGTATTCTGTTACACAAGGTACTATAATTTAATAATCTGTTCCCATATTGGTGGACAACTGCTGTATTTTCCAATTTTTACTCTACAAACAGTGTCATTTATCTCCTGTAATTTTCGTGTAATAGATTCCTTAGAACATATGCCTAAAAACAAAATTGCTAGATCATTTATGTATTTTCAAAGTTATTAGATATTGCCAAATTATGCTTTAAAATCTTTTTTCCTCAGGAGCAATTGCTGGACTTACTCAAATGCCTGGTACTGGATAGAAAATCCAGTTCAATGTTACATAATATTGATAACAAGAATCCTTGGATTTTCCTGGAATTTAACAGATATTTTTAAATATTTTATATAGGGTACCATGAGTTCGAATGTTTTTAAAAATCTAGGCAGTATGAAATAGTTGATGATGTTCATTTTTATTTCAATATCATTGAATTATACCAGGGATCAGTATCAACGTTTAGTGAATGATTCTTCAGTGTCTAATTTGATAATCACAATAACTTAGAGCTTTAGTTTATAAAACTTAACTTATATTAAAGAATATCAAAATGCCTTTATATTACTCAATTAAATTTTACCTGGGCATACTCTATTAATTATTTTCTCACATCTTGTAGAATTTCAGTTGTTTGCATTTTATATACAAATATTTTAATAAGCCAGATTGGTCTGTGTTATTGTTTTTATTCTGCTGTTTTATACCAGATTCATGGCTGTGCTAGTATTAGAAAGAGACTTTAATATGTGGGATTTTTATATGTATAAGAGAGGCATTTATTTGAAGATATAGTAAAACTGCTAGATCTAATACATTTATAGTAAGTATCAGGATAAATATGTTAGGAAGGAGACACATGGTATAAATATCTTCAAATTGATTATCTTTAATGATTCTGTATCATTCAGTATTTTCTTTGTGACCATTGATACTCTTTTCCATTGTTGGTTATTTGGGTATTTTTGCTCACATATATACAGACAATCCCTGACTTATAATTGTTTAACTTACAAATTTTTCAATATGCAGTGGGTTTATAGAGATATAACTCTGTCATAAATGAAGGGACATCTGGACTTATGATAATTCAACTTATGATTTGTCCACTTTATGATGGATTTATCAGAGTATTAAATGCAGTTTTAACTTACAATATTTTCGACTTGTAATGAGCTTATCGGTATATATAACCCAGGGTAAATCAAGGAGCATATGTAATATTTCATGCCTTTCATTTGTTCCCTGTTTATTCTGTAACTGCTGTTCTTGTTCCTATAAATTTTGATGGTAGGTCTTTTAATTTGATTTATATTAAGTATTTCAAATGTTTAATTGTAACTTTTCTCTTTTATTCAAGACTTATTTGGGAATATATGTGCTTGATTTCTAATTTTATAGTTTTTGTACATTTAACTATGATTTCTACTTAACAGTTTTATCATCAGGGAATATAGTATATATAATAATGGTTACTTTTTTTGCATTGCCCCCAAACAGCTTCAGGCTTGTACCACCATTATAAAGTGGTACACTTTAAAGTGACACACCTCTATTTTCTTAATTTTTTCATTACTCTTAATAACTTTGAATAAAAGAGAACTTGTCCATTACTTAAAGCTTTGATAAAATTTGTATTGTTACATGAACCTCATATTGATTGAATTTACTTGGAAAATATAGAATATATATTTCCATTCCTTGTGATTGCTAATATACTTACATTTATACTTATGATTATTTAAAAATGAACTCATTGTGTATATTCAAGGTATAAGACATGATGTTATAGGATACATATATATATAGCACAAAGATTACTCTAGTGATACAAATTAACATAGCCATAATCTCACATAGCCATACTTTTGCTTTTGTGGCAAGAACAGCTAAAAGCTACTTAATTAGCTTGAATCCCATATAGTGCCCAATTTTATTGCCTATAGTCCTCATGTTGTACATTAGATCTCTAGACTTGTTCATCCTATATATCTGCTATTTTCAATCCTCTGATCTACATTTTACTTATCTAGATTTTTTTTTTTTTTTTTTGAGACAGAATCTCACCGTGTTGCCCGGGCTAGAGTGCCGTGGCATCATCCTAGCTCACAGCAACCTCAAACTCCTGGGCTCAAGTGATCCTTCTGCCTCAGCCTCCTGAGTAGCTAGGACTACAGGCATGCGCCACCAAGCCCAACTAATTTTTTCTGTATATTTTTAGGTGTCCAGCTAATTTCTTTTCTATTTTTAGTAGAGACGGGGGTCTCGCTCTTGCTCAGGCTGGTCTCGAACTCCTGAGCTCAAACCATCCACCCACCTCGGCCTCCCAGAGTGCTAGGATTACAGGCGTGTGCCATCACGGCCCGCCTCAGTCACTAACTCTTAAGATGCATCTGATATCTATAACTCCATAGTCTTCCAGTACATTCTCATATTGAGTTAACTCTAAATTTATATAAGGTGGAGTTCTTAGTTATTTCGTTTTCAACTACAATGTACATTTTAAATATTATGTTTTACCCCATAATCATATATGTGTGTGTTGAAATCAGTGGGGTTGAATTGGGATTCAATCAGATCAGACCAGTTCACCATATTTATGCTTATAAAAATGCAAAGTTAAATACACAAAAGTATATGGTAACACAGTCAGATGTACATACAAGTTTGTGTGGATTTTGTATTTGTTATGTCTGTTTAAAGTCTTTCTATTCCACTGGACTATAAGAGTCATGTATTTAGGAATCATGGCATGACATAATAAAATCTGTGTAGATTAATACTGAATTTGTATGAACTACCTAAATCAATTTATGGAACATTTCAAGGATCAACATTTTCCATTCCATTAATAAACTAACTAAATACATTTTTATAAGTGACATTCAAAATTGTGCGATACACTACAATGTGAAATAAACATAATTAACTGGTATTTTAAATAATACATATTTATATATATGTTTTCATATTTCATTTTTGGTGCACATAGCATAACTTTAAAATAGATTCCTACTTTCGTTTTAACTAATTTCCAAATCCGAAGTTTTCTACCTATGTGCCATTGTCATATCAGTGATCTCCTTAACCTCCTCAGCCCCCAATGAAATTTCCCCAGGGGATGAAAAAAGCTTCCTCTTCCAGTGTGCCATAAAATGCAATCAGCCCAGTGTGTGCCTTAATAAAAAATGTTTGGGTGCTGTCTTAGTGACCTGATGGATTTGCAAGATTCATGATTGTAAACTATGACTCTGGCAAAAAGTGATTTAGATATACAGAATTAAAAATTATTGGTCAGCTGCCTAAATTTGAATGAATTTCCAGAGTAATCTTTTAAAGAATATGCAAACAAAATGCACACTATATTATTTTATAAGAGGTTCTAAGCATCGCAAAGCTTTTCTTAACAATACGCAAGGCCTTAGTTTTTTATTGTTTTGTTTGCTTTTGTTTTCCCCATCTTTTCTCATTATAAGTGAAACTGAGCAAAGTAGGCTGCTTAATAAATTTTGTATGTGACTGATTTTGACCCTGAATTTATTAAATTTTTCTTTCTAAAAATGAGAAAAGATGGATATTTGAAAATGGATGATAGGGATGAGGCTATGATCTTAGAGATAAAGTTTTCATAGAGCAATCAATTTATAACATTCTCATAAACAATACACTTACTGTGCTGTGACTTGATTTTGGCCTTTTAAAAGCTATGGTGACATAGCTTTCTTTAAATATTCTCTTCATCCCTGTAGATTTAAAAAGTGGAGACAGTCTTGAGTATGTTTGTATGCTAAATTATTCAACAAGAAAGTATAGGTATTTATGTTAGAAGTCTAATGTAAATTTAGGTGTTCCTAAATAATACCAAGTTGAAATATTTTTGGGAGAAAATTCTTCATGGATTCCACATTTCTGTGTATCTTACAAGAAGATGCACTCACAAATATGTTGCTGATTATCCTTTCACGGATGTATGTAGAGCAAATAGCCTTGGAAGAAACAGATGAGCATGAGCAAAGGGAAGGCATGCTTACTGTCCACTGTGAAATTTTGGATTCACTAAGCTCAGGTTTCCTGTTCTATAATGCACTCTATCGCTTTGTAGATGTCACCTGGCCCTCTTCGCATCACTTTGTGGGGCTTGTGAGGCTCAGAGAACTGCCACACAAAGTTTTGGTACTCCTCAATTACTATTGCTCTGAATGATAAAATGCCTTGCCCCTAATACAGATGTCTCAAGCCTTCTGCCAGTGTACATTAAATTTTGGAAGGTTAGCTTGTCAGCTTGTAAATACAATAAAACTTTAGATCTTTTAGTTTTTGACAAGAACAAAATAAGAGTTAATTTATTTATAACTTCATAATCATATACTAATACATATGTGCATCCACAACCAAAGTTTTTTGTTTTTTTTTTCCCCAAAGAACCTCAAATGTTTCACAGCATGTTCAAGGACATAAAATAGACATTACAAAATGTCTATGTCAGGTTTTAAGATAAAATGCTAGCAAGAACATCTTTTAACTAAATTGTTATGTAGTTACTTTAAACACACTGCTGTGATAATAATTGTCTTTTAACGTAACATGTACCTTAGAAATTCTTATACCCCATCATTTAGTTTTTTAGACATTTTAATGCTCTAAGTTGTGCTCAACTAAAGCATTTCAAACATTTAGATACATACTCTGTGCTTTTAAATATGTTTTAGGTGCAGGTTTTCTTTATTTTATAATGAAGTTCCCTAGTTACAATATCACAGATTGAATCATAGGACTGTAATGGAAAGTAATAGAATCTACTTACCTAGTCTTTAATATATGCACAAGAAAAGGGGAGAGCACAAATAAATGGAGCACATCCAAATGAAAATCCTGAGGAATTCATTAAGGAGTATTTCCACCTCAGTGGTTGGTACCGTAAGAAAACAAGTCAGATAACTGAACTTTTCAAAAGCAATAGAGGAAAAAGTGCAAAGTTCAAATAAGACCATGTTTGATATTAGTTGTGAACAATTAATTTTAAAGTCTCTTTTTTTTCTATTGTGGTTTTAAAAATTGTTGCAAAAATAATCACAATCATTACAGTTTGTATAAGGTATCATTGATGAGAACATTACATATTTAGTGTAGTGTTTTTTGAAAATGTTTCTTGATTTCATTTTTATTCAAGTTTTCATATTCCAAAATATTTAGCATGCTGCAAAATGGTTAGCTTTCACTTATTAGATTTAAACAGTTTATATGTGCAGCCAAAATATTAAGGATTACTAGTTCTGTGTTAAAGTAAACATACTACAGAACTCTCCGCAAACGAAATATTTTGCAGTTTTTACTAATCTTTTGTCTCCTAATGTTTTATTATGAAAGTAAAATCACGTAGTTCTCAATGTAACATAGGTGCCTTTAATAAGTAGTTTTCTTCTGATAACATAAATAAAAGTCTTCCTCCTAAATGTAGTAGAATATGACTTTAAGATGTTCTTAATTTGCTTTTTACCATAGCAGGATCATTAGAGAACCAATACATATATCTGTAAGAATGTGTATTCCTAAATGCAAATGCATTGAAATGTACTCATCAACGTAAATTCCATTGTTTATTATTATAAAATATGTTTATATTTTTAATATAAGTAAAATATCATATAGCATAATTGTTTAAAATTTAGCTACACATGACATAAAATAATTAATGACCTCACTCTGCAGATACTTCATACCAATCAAGTATTAATTTGCTAGAACTGCTGCAACAAAGTTCCACAAACTTCATGACTCTGAAAATAGAAACAGGATTGTCTCACACTTCTATAAGTGAGCAGTGTGAAATCAAAATGTCTGTAGTGTTGGTTTCTTCTAGGTCTGTGAGGAAAGGATCTCATCCATGCCTCCATCCTTGGCTCATATAGGGACATATTTGTCCCATATCTCTTGACATAATTGTTCTTCTATGAATGTCTGTGTCCAAATTTCCCTTTTCATAAGGACACCCATCATTTGCTTAGGGACCACCCTAATTATGACCTTATTTTAGCTTGTTTATTTCTGTAAAGACCCTATCTACAGATAAGGTCACATTCTGAGTTACTGGAGGTTAGGACTTCTACATATGAATTTGGGAAGGACACAATTGAACTTATAATACTAGCTTTAAATTTTAAAAATAAAATAAGAAACCCATGTTCTAACCAGAGGCCTAGTGGAGGAGAAAAGTGAAATTCCTTATGGAGGCGATATGGCTTGCACTGCTGGTTGATGTCAACGTGGGACCTTATTTGCAAGTAGATGGCTCAGGAATCACACAGTTTACTTCTGCTCCATTTGCCAAAACTTATTCAAATAGCTAGCTACATTTGCATATATACTCTCAGCTACCAAAAAAGCTGTGAAAGAGAATTTCTAGATGGACAGTGGACAAGCCAAGGTTTAGCTCCTGGGTGGGTCCTATTTCTCAACAGTGATAAAAAGATGATAGGTAATCATAGGAATTTTAGCCAAGAACCTCACAAACAAGATTAGACAGAGAAAACCCGGCATAGATGGAATGCATTTATTTGTGTTGTTTAACTTAGATCAAGTTATAAACACAGAATCATAAGTTAACTTTAGAAATAAATCAAATTACATTTTTTCATACCCTGGCAATATGTGTTAGATACAGATACTGTGTTAAAGATGGGTACACTTTTAACAGGATATGTATAAGTCTGATCCAAAGGTGTGACTTGTTTATATAGGTGTATCACTAAAGTTTCTCATTTTTTTAGGGGGAAAGATAAACTTCTTAAACCTTTCTGGAATGCCTGAGGTCACTTAAACAAGTATCCAACTATAGTTCTTACTTATACTAGAGTCATAGAAGCCCACTGGAAAGAACTTAAATGTGTCCATAAATGAAGTCCAAAAACTACAATGACATAAATAGACTAGGGAAAGGGCCAAGTAAAATCATGTGGAAAATGGAGTCTTTTCTGAACAATATACAGAAATAGTTTAGTGGCTTAGCTAAGCAAAGCTATACTCCCTAAGTGTTGAGAGAGTTGCTTCGAATATAGAGTGAGTCTGTACTTGAACCTGTTTGAACCCAAGTCCTGCAGCAACTCCTGGAAAAGTTCTACTACCCTCATCTCAGGCCACTCTGCTAACTTTTCAGTGCCCCTACCCAAAGGTTGAGTGAAAAGCTGTGTTATACCAATGCCTCTGCTGAGAAGGCTGACTACTTAAAGAGGAAATCTATTCTTCCTAGTCAGTGAGAGAGGTGACTGTTAGATATGAAGAGGCACAGGGTATGAGGACTTCCCATTGCTAATAGAAGGAGGCAAGGGCAAGTCATTGCTTTCACAGGAGAATTTCTGAGAGCACTAAAATCCCAGAGGTAGAAACAAGGGCATGAGAGAGAGTAAGCTGGACCCTCCTAACTGTCACCCACTTTGGATTGAATTGACACATTGTGACTTGATAGATGGAAATTCTTGTAGAAATATTTCATCAGAGAAACTTAGTTCTGATATAGACTCTGCCCCATAATTTTGCCAGGATTCCAAGCTCTATTAAGACTGTCACTCCACCATTTTTAGGAGGCTGTGCTCACTTGCATGTGCTCAATTCCACACCCACATCACAGGAATCAGGAATGGGCCAAGTCATGGGCTTATGCAGCTAAAAATCTCATTCCTGCAGGAGAGCTGGGGAAAAAATATTGGGAACGACTGTTATAGAAATCTCTTCCTCATATATAAATATCCAGCAGTTAGAAAATTAAATATATATATATAAATTAATATCCATTCAGCAGAATAAAATAGTCTGTATCCATTTATAAAAGGATAATGCTGTGGCAAATATTTCACATTTTCTTGTAAATGGAATAAAGAAAAGATATAAAGCATTCTATAAAATAAGAACCCAATTACAGAGAGTAAGAGAGAGAAAGAATGTTATTGGAGATTAAATTGGAATAGGGAAGTTTATATTTATACATATACTTTATGTATATTTATGTATTTTTTAATTCTTTCCATTTTGTGAGAATAAAAATGTGTTTCTTTTATTCTGAGGATGAAAAAAATTTAAAATTAAAAATAGCATGTAGATTAATTAAAGTTGTTATACATTAATATCGAATTGAATTGTACAATTTTTACTAATGGACAAATTTACATTTTAAAATATTGAATTATAATTTTTAAGAGTTTTAAAAATATTTTTAAAATTTTTAAGTGATCACTATTTGAGATTTTAACATGCTTAACTATAACATGAATAAATGCCTTTTTAATTTTAAAAATCATTTCAAACCTCAGGACTAAAGGGACTAATGAATTCTACCAAACATTTAAAGAATTGACCACTTTTATCATGAAAAGATAGTGAATTATATCAAATGATTTATCTGCACCAGTTGAGACGATCATTTATTTTGTTTTGTTTTGTTTGCTTTGTTTTGTTTTGTGTTTTCTTTGTTCATTTTGCTTATGTGGTGAAATACCATGAATAAATCCTACTTGGTCATGGTACATTATCCGTTTGATGTACTGTTGAATTTTGTTTGCTAATATTTTGTTGAGGATTTTTGCATCAATACTTTTGGCATCAGGTCTTACATTTTAAATTTATTTCCATATGGACAGATGACTGGGATAAGCATTAAAGTATTAAAGACCATAGTAATCTTACTGTCACACCCTTCTTTACCTTCCAACATTTTCTTTAAAATATGAAATAATAAATAATTTTATTACAAATAAGTGAGTAGATAAATAAATCAGAAGTTTAGAGTTATTTAAGTGAAATAAAGCAATATGACACATTTGTTTTATAATTTATAAATAAATATTATGTAAAATAAAATATTTAAATATAAAATGTGTCAGGCAGAAGAAAAAAATAAATTATTTTACTTAAAATAAGCATTTATACCAATGTGCCTGATTTTAAATTTTTTATTTGACACTTATAAATACATTTGTTAACTATTCATTAATTTATATTTGCAATTTTCAGGAAATTACTGTGAAACTTCTTTACCTCTCATTTCAGAACCTGTTTCTGATACTTGTGGATTCTCTCTATGGAAATTCAATTCATTTAATAAGTTTGTAATAGAAAAACACTTTGATAAAGCTTAACTGAAGCTACAAATGTCAAAATCGTATAATGCTTCTTAGGAACAACACACATCAGTAAACATTGTTCTTCCTTACTTAAATTTCCAGGGGGATGTGTCTGCATGTGTTTCATAGATATATACTTTTTTCTTTGCCTGCTTCCTACGTGATTTAAGTAGACTGAAATATTACGTGAGATTTAGTACTTGACATAACAGCACTTGGTATGATTTCAGGCAATGAATATTTAGTTATATTCCATGAAAGCTTATTCATTATTCTCTTCTTTAACCATAACAGTTTGTGAGCACTAAATATTAATTTTTGATTATGATTTTGTATTGGTTCTCAACTTTAATCAACTCTTGTGTTGAAATTTTCCTTTTACACACCAATGCTTATTGACTCGTCACACCATTGTTCTTGGTATACAATGTAAATTGTATCTCAGAACCTAACTTGGGAGGCCTAGGTTTTCATTCCTCAAACTAAAGTGATTTTCGTTTGAAAAAATAAATTGTGTGTATACATATCAAAACATCGATATTTGTCCTTAATAAAACTTATTTAAATATTAATGGTGCCTTGGAATGATGCCATATTTTTATCAGGATGCCTTTCTGACACATTGTATATCCTGAACAGAATTCTAGTTGATTTGAGTGATATTTGAAGAATAGTTTGTATGTGACTTTCTTCACTGGGAGGTCCACCTGTTTCACTTCACCAGCAGTTTCCATAGTTGAAAATCCTGCCTAGATTTTACATGGCAGTTGAGACATCTTGCCAGGGTGCTACACTACATATCAGCTAATTGGAACCACTAATGAGCTGAGTGACTTTTTAATACCAACTGCTAGCAAACCACCCAGTGTGATTGCAGATGGCTTTTAAAGAATTAGCCACTTCAGAATTAACATTCCTCGTTTCTTATATGTCAATAATGTAAGTACTAGATAGGGATTTATAATTTTGAAGAGCAATCTAGCATTCTGCAATACAGCTGGAAACGTGACTTCTTGTTTTCATTTGATATACTTTTAAAATAGCCAGAATTATTGTAAAATAACCAGAATTTTTAAAAAAAAATACTATTAATTTCTCTTTTGCTAATAAGATTTATCTCCTAACTAAAGCCAAAAGACTTTTGCAATTTTTTCTATCATCTTAGTCAAGGCATAATTTTTAATTGCATAGGTACAGCTTTGATATTTTAAAATGATTTAAGCTCAGACTATGAGAAACATAGCCCACCTCATGAGAAATAAATCCTTCCAAAATATTTTTTATAAATTCTTCCTTCTTTCTTTACCTACTGTGTTATACAGGTTTATGTCTCTAAAATAAAAAGTGGCTGGCTCAACCTGACTTAGGTGGATTTCTTTAATTTCACAGAAAATATGTTTTAAACTAAAATTTCTGCTTTGTAAACTAGCCATTAATTCCCTCCAACCACGTTAATCTTCTTTTATTCAGAACACTGTACTGATAATGTGTTTAAAATAGTAGTAGCCGTAGAGGTATTTTATTTCTAAAGCATTTCTGAGGAATGATCTTTCCATTCAATTTCACCCCAGGTGGAGGCCATCAATATAATGCAAACAAGGGAATATTTTTCCTCTTAATGATGATGGTTTTCTGTTACCTTTGTTTGCCTGTCTTTGTTCAATGAACTAAGAATAGTTCATTCTTTGTTGCTATACAGCACTATTTCATTATAAAATACCACAATTTGTTTACTAATTCTTCTAATAATGGGCATTTGCATGAGTCCCAGTTTGAGATTTATTAATAAAACTATTAAGACATTCCTATACAAATCTTTTCCTTGATTTATGTTTTTACTTCTACTAAAAATTCCAGATCATGGAGTAGCTTTACATTTAACTTCATAAAAAGTTGACAAATAGTTTTCCAAAATGAACGTACCATTCTACACTATTGCTATCAAGGCAAGAGAGTTCTGGTTCCTCCACATCCTCACTCACATTCACCATTGTCAGTCTTTTAAAAATTTTAGCTGTTTTAGTGGATATAAAATGGCAGCTCATTTAATTTGCATTTCTCTAATGACTAATTGTGTTGACCATCATTGCACATGATCTTGTCAGACATTCTATATCTTTGTTTTTGAAGTGTCAGTTGTTTAATTTGATTTAGGAAATGTGTGTTTTACTGATAAACAATTTATTGTATATTTCAAAATGACTAAAAGCGTGCAATGAAATTCTTCCTAACACAAGGAAATGATGAGTGCTCAAGATGATGGACGCCCTGATTACCCTGATTTGGTCATTACATACAGTGTGTGTTTTGCCTGTACCAAAATATCACATGTACCCAATAAATATGTATAGCTATCATGTATCCATAACAATTGAAAATAAAAACATTTAAACATTTTAAACATTTAAACATTTTTATTATATGTTTGCTTTTCACATATTTTCTCCTACCTTGTAGCTTGTATTTTCATTCTTTTAACAGTGTTTTTTGTAGAGCAGGTTTTTTTTTTTTTGTAAAGAAATCAAATATCAATTGTTTTTTCTATCATTGACAGTGCTTTTGGCATTGTATCTAAAAACTCATTGCCAGACTCAAAGACACTTAGATTTTCTTCTAGGTTATTTTTAACCAGGCTATATTTGATTCTCAACTAAGGTAGATCTATTTTGTTTTGTTCTTAGTTCCAGGGCATGACTCTTACTGAAGATTCTAGTTCTATCTTATTATGTGTGGCTTATAGAAAATGTACAAGGTATGGGAGCTCAAGGAATACACAACATGCTTAAGAAAGTGTGTCCACCATGAGTAGTACCAGCAAGTCAATGATTTCCAGTATAGCTGACTTCTAGTATCTCAGTTCATGTCTAAGTCTAGGCTCTAAGCACATGTCCTCTGCTAGGCCTCATGAAATCTCACTTTGCAAATTCACAGATTGTCCTTAGGTAAGAGATCACAAAGAACCGCCAGACATACATCTGCACCACACTTCCCAGAGCTGACTGTCCTCTGATATTCTGTATCACAAACTGAAGGAAAATACAACTTCCTCTCCATTGGCTTTTAATGTTTAACTGAACTTCTACAGATTTCTTTGAACTTAGAGATATAGATCAAACTAAGGAAGAGGAAATAAATAAAAAGTACAAAGTATTGTCTTAAATTGCTCCTTTTGTGTAGATGATAATGTCTTAATACTAATAAAAACTGTTTTAATCTGTCTTAATTGTCTTGTAATGCTAAGGTCCCTGCCTAGGGTGAAGTACTATGCATACTTAACATATATCATATGTAAACACACAATGACACAGAGCATGCGTTCTGTATCACTTCCAGAAAGGAATGTAAGACTCCACAAACAGGCAGGCAGTGCAGATTTTATTCTCCAGAAAGCTTCTGCTGCCTCCCAGGAGTGAGTTCCCTGTCTTGACTATGAATGAGAGCCCTGTGTAAGTAATCTCTAATAAACTCATCTAACTCGCCAAGCTGAGCTTTTCTACATCATTCTGTGGTCTCTCAGAACCATCTCAGTTTGGAGAGTGGTTTTTCTATACTATCCTAGGATTTTCCTGAAACACAAACCCAGCCAGCTGCGTTAGATGCCCCAGACTCTGAACTCTGCCTTCTTGGGCTCTAACTCTCTTTGCCAGAGTTCAGAAAGTGCCTACAGACTGCAACTGAGACAAACATAGAAAACATGGAACTCCTTCTTTTTGTTTTCTTTCTTTCAAGGACTGAAGTCTTATGTTGCTTGTTGTACAAATAATTGGCAATAGTGGCTATATATATGTATACACACATACACACACACACACAAATATACCTATATATATAGACACACACACATATATATGCATATATATACATTTCTATGAATAATTTTAATAGTTGATATGTTATTATAGAGATTGCACTAGCAACATTTTGTGTCCTTCATTCTGATGAAAATTATTAAAATAGAGAAAAATATTTAGTCCTTATTCCACGGAAAAGAGACTATACTAAAAGTTTACAGAGTTAGATAAAAATAATAAAGCAGAATGGCCACAGAATTCTCAAGAGCAAAATTAAAAATAAGAAGAAACAGAACCCTTCACAATTCTCAGGGTATTACCTCTGTGGTATAATTTGGCGTCACACAAAATTTTGTGAGTTTTAGATGAACACTTCATCAGACATGAAAGATCTCAAATTTACCTTTCATAATATTCCTCAGGAAGCCTGTGGAAAGTATGTACCACTGAAGTGAATGATTAAAGTTAGACAGATAATGGCATTATATCCAGAAATAATATATCAATG
>NW_012148441.1:405132-406715 GCF_000956105.1 Propithecus coquereli
ATAATCATAAAATTAATATACTCACTTTTTTCTTACAAAACTAGCATCCTCCTTTTATTATTACATTGCCACAACAACCTGTAAATAGTATATGATTTTATTGGCCTCATATTTCCTAAATTGTAGCATAGATATTCCTCCATATTCTTATTAATCATAGATGTGGCATAAAAATATTTTTAGCTCTTATTTTAATTCATTCAATGAATAAAATCATGAAAAAAAATGGTCAGCTAAAAATAACTTGGTATCTTGGACTTAGCTTGTTTTCATTAATTCTGTAAGACTATGATTTAATACTTACACTGCTTTGGGGTAGTGTTTATTTCTTGTTCAAGGATTATAATTGTTTCAAGGACATTTAAAATGGAAATATTTCAACATGAAACAAAATATTTATATACATTTATGTTTATAGCTTTAATGCATTTCCTAATCAAAACTCATAAATTATTGCTGCTAAGAATACAAGTGGGTTTCCATTAACCATTTAAATCTTTATTTTCTGTTCGTTTGGCTCAGTTTTGTTCTATTTATATGTTAAAGCAATTTTATAAACCACCGTTTAATTATGCTAGCTGGGTGTATATTTTGGACTGCTTAACCTTTATATAAATGAAATGAAATTATTACAAACCTACTGTCTCAAAACATATGCATGAAATAGTCTCAGGAATTAATAACATATAGAAATGACTAATGCATGCTTGCCAAAAGTACTCAGACACTTAACTATAATTTATATGTTAGGGTGTTCTTTTATTCTCTGCAATAGTGTTAAATCCCAAGAAATATATTTTTAAAGAAAAATTCATGATGTATTTCACAATAAAGAAAACATACTTGAAAAATAGAATGTTGCCTCATCAACAAAAGAACAAATGATGATAATTAGCTTTCAGTTAGAATGACAGAATCCACGAAAAGTCCAATTTTTGCACACAACCCACTACTAAACTTATTAAAATCGATAATTGCTTATATATGTTAATCTCTAAGTCATGAAGATGTTATCATCTTTATACTGATAATTTTATGATCAGTACTGACCATCCATGATACCATATTAAGCCAAATTCTCATTATTCTCAAATTGCTTTTATGCTTTATAGAGTACTCAGTGTATATCTGTAGCTATTAATACTTACCTTTCCAAACTTACTTGGTCCCAATATTTAAATAATTGATACAAGCCAGGCAAGTTGATAATGATAGAAAACACAAAATATACACAAAAGAATGGAAATGATAAATTTATTAATATATTCAGTTGAAAAATAATTCTAAAAACATGTTTTATATACCTTGTTATATAGTAAAACAACAAAATGAATATGTGGTAATTGTTCTGGAGCATTATTGGGAAAAAAAGAGTCACATACATACCTAAGATGGCACATACAAGACCTAAAATTGAAATAATGCATGATGATGTAAAAGGACTGAGAAGACATAGGAAGGGACATTTAAGAGACACGCAAGTTTGATGAGAGAGAGCAATGCATGCCAGGCTGGAGTGCTATTTGTTTATAAAAATGCAACACGGTGCAGGAGAGTTCCATAAACAATGTTGTGTTTATGGA
>NW_012148441.1:407103-407889 GCF_000956105.1 Propithecus coquereli
TTAACATAGCAGAGTTAGATAATGAAACAGCTAAACCTTAGAGATTTCTACACTAAAGAAATCAATGACCTTTTAATTTTTTGAATTTTATTGTGAAAGATAACACAAATGGATAAAAGTACACAGGGTAAAATATTACAATCCAATGAATTATTCAAAAGTGAACACATGTAACCATAGCCAGGAGTAGTAAATTAATATATTTTAGGATTTCCCAGTGTACTTTCATTCTTCCTCCAATCACTACTCTGTCCTTTCCTCAAAACATGGACACATGTACTATTATGGTTCCTAACAGTACAATTTTGTTTGGAGTGTTTTTGGACTTTATTATATAAATGGATTCATACTAGATGTTCTTGGATATCTTGTTTAAATAGAAATTTGTGATATTTAATTTTGTTATTTCATGTAGGTGTCATTTCTATTTTTATCACTGTATTTTTCTCAAATCTTTCATATAGTCGAGCATTAATGGACATCTGTGTAGATTTTGTGTTGACACTGATACCTTTTACACATCTTAGTCCTGAGATACACACATTATCATTAAATAAATATCTAGGGGTGGAATTGTTTTGTCATCGATTTTTTTATATGTTAAATTTGAGTAGATACTTCCAGATATACTGCCATTGTTGACCAATTTATATTCCCACCAATAGTGAATGAATTCTCATGTATATTCTCCATGTCAAAACTTAGTGCTGTTTTAATGTTAGCTATATATAAGGGTTTGTAGTAATAATATCTTACTGTTATGTTTTTGAAATTTCCTGAATTATA
>NW_012148441.1:408478-410897 GCF_000956105.1 Propithecus coquereli
GGACACATGGCATGCTATGCAGGGCCACTTGGGATACCACACAGGTCTGTCAGGAGGTAGAAGGAAAGAAGATGTAAAACTATCTCCATTCATAGATGACATAATCATCTATATTAAAATAAACGAGCAAAAGCAAAACAAACAAAAACACAAGTGAGTCACAAACTGAGCACACAAACACATTGCAGTTAATAAATGAGTTCAGTAAAGTTGCAGAATAGAAGATTAGCGTATAAAAATCCACCATGTTTCTATACATGAGCAATGTAAAGCTTGAAAATGAAATTAAGTGAACAATTCCATTTTAAAATAGCATAAAATAATCAAATGCTTAGCAATAAGTATAACAAAAGAAGTGCAATATTTACTTAATTCAACCTACAAAATGTCCTTGAAAGAAATTAATGCATTCATTTTTTAGGCTATCTATATACTTATACTTAAAGTGTATCAATATCGGACAGCATTTTTTCCAGTATGACAATATCTACATTATTTTAATACTACTATATTTTATTTTGATAAATTAATGAATAATTTCAATACATTTTGAGATAATTGAGTAGAATTACAAAATAATTCAGAGAATCTCTAATAACTCCTCTTACCTTTTCCAGGACTTAAATAATTAATGAAACTAACATGAAGTGATATACAGTCAATAATTTGGTCTTTTGATCTAACTAAATGATATCAGATAGAAATAAATAAATATAATATGCAGGTAAAATATGTAAATACATTGGTTCAATTTTTATTTATTTCTAAACAATTTATAAATCTTGGGTATGGCTCTACATTATTTTATTTTATGTGACATAGTTGTATATATCTGCAAAACTTAAATAACAGTTATAAATGTATATCCCATCGAACTGTGTCTATACAGAAATTTCTCCCACACATAAAAGACAAACCAAAAAATTACGGATGTCATTTCTGATGGATTGCAATTCTTAGAACCTAGTGTGATAAAATGCTGCTGGGCTCTCCATTCTATGCCATTGATTTAAATTTATATTCTCTTTCATCAACATTGCACTCTCTTGATCACTGTAGCTTTATAGTAACTTTTGAAGTTAGTTATTGACAGTCCTCCAACTTTGCTCTTTTTCAGTATTGTGTTCACTATTTTTTTTTATGCCTTTCCATATAAACTTTAGAATGGGTTCATTAATATTCAAAAGATAACTTGCTCAAATTTTGATGTAGAGTTTGTTGAGTCTCTATATCAGTTAGTTAATTTGGATTTCTTCATATACATATTTTATGGCATCTGTTAATTGTATTTTTTGGTGGACCTAAGATAAATGCACTAGACCTAAGATAAATGGTTATGATATCACAATTGTGATTAATGACAGTAGTATGAGATTTATAAACAAGCAACCATGGATTTGAATTCTAGGTTATTCATTCACTACCTATGTGATCATGATAAGACCACTTAAACCATCCGAGCCACAGCAAAACAATAAAATCATTACTTTGTACAATTGGCAATTAAATTAATGCCATCTGTTCCATTTTAATTAATTAATGCCATATTACATTACCTGATATATTCAAGTGTTTTAATTAAGGGGTTGGTAGACTAAAAGAAATAGTTGTACATACAATAGTGATGTGGGAGCATGTTATTGGTGTTAGTAATAATAGTGGAAATGCTTTTTTTGTTGTTCATGAAAACAATTAGAGATTACTTTGAATTTCATAATCTAATTAGGTACATTTTAAGATCGCTTGTGACAGGAATAACTCCAAACTGAGTAGAAAATAGTCAAAGCTTTGCAAAAAGTCATAATAAGAAAATGGAAATTCAGATAATTTACATCATCCGGATGCATTTCTTATATCAAAATCTTTCATAAAACTTCCTCTACACAAGAAACTTCCCTTGACTAATTTTTATCTGAATAATGCATGTCTTATACTTACCTTTTAATTTATTATTGTGGGGGGTAGCTCATTATTCAGATTGTATGTTGAACTTACTCTGTGGAAATTCATACCTGGGCATTGATAAGTCAGGCAATTGTCTGATTTATCTACTTAGTGTTAGGCATTAAACTTGCTGACAGAAAGTACAGTTTTTAGTGATCGCAGCAGCAAAGAACTCCACTTGATGGGATATTAACACTTTTGGTCATAAGTGAAAATCAATGACTTGTTCAAGTTGCCTGGAAATGTATCTTCATGTGAATCTCTCACAGTCAGGAAATTATGCAAAATATCTGAAGTAATGGAAGAGATCTAGAATCACTGAATAGTAAAAATAAAATGAGATTTTGTTATGTACTTTATCACTGCTATTATTATAAGAATATGTGCAAGATCAATGCACATACTTTGTCCATTTGTCTACTTTAAAGGATGATATACTAAAATAAAATATGAAAAATTACAAAAGATAACACTA
>NW_012148441.1:411397-419832 GCF_000956105.1 Propithecus coquereli
AATTAATGCATTCATTTTTTAGGCTATCTATATACTTATACTTAAAGTGTATCAATATCGGACAGCATTTTTTCCAGTATGACAATATCTACATTTTATTTCACCAGAATTAATTTCTCTATGCTTTTGTAGGCCCAGAAAGTTTTATTTTATTTTTAAAAATTTTAACCAATGAATAATTGTATATATTTATAGGGTACAATGTGATTTTTTGATATCTTTATACAATATGAAATGATTAAATAAAGCTAATTAGCATAGCCATTACCTCTGGTAACCACCATTCTGCTCTCCATTTTGGTGAGTTCAGTATTTTTAGATCACATGTATAACTGAGAGTGTGCAGTATTACTTTCTGTACATAGCTTATTTAACTTAGCATAATGTCCTCTGGGTTTATTCATGTTGTTGCAAGTGATAGAATTTCTTTATTTTTAAAAGTAAATAGTATTTTCTCTTTTATTGATCTTCTGTTTGGTTGTTCTATCCACTGTTTAAAGTGAGGTATTATACTGAAGTCTCCATTGATTGTTGTTGGATTATCTATTTCTCCCTTTGGACTCAATTTTTAGTTAGTTGTCAATTATTAGTTTCATGTATTTGAGTCTCCATTGTCAGATATATTTTCATAATTATTATCTTTTGAAGTATCAAAACTTTTATTATAAAATGTGCTTTTTTTTTTGTCTCTAGTAACAAGTTTTGTGTTAACACCTATTTTTCCTGATATTGCTAGAGCCATTTCATCTCTCTTTTAATTACTGTTTGAATTAAGTATCTTTTTCCATTCAAAATATTATAAGTCATCAAATTTTTACCTCTCTCATTCAAGCACCCTATTTTAAAACAACTGGTTACCACAAAAGCCTTCAATTTAATCACCCATTCTTATCTAACCCATTCTTACCCACTTTGGACAGCTATAGAGATCCTTAGAAAATGTGAACTGAATTCCTCCCCTCCCTCATACAAAACTCCCCAATGGCTTCCCTTCCAAATCAGAGCACAGTACAATGTAGATACAGGGTCTTAGTGCCTGGCTAATGCTGTTATAATTTTTTAATATTTTCCCAGCTGCACCTTCTGGCTTGCTATTCATTAAAACAACCAGCTGATCTTGTATCAAGTACTTTGAACTACTACCCCTGCTTTCTGAAAAGTTATTGAGTTCCTTAAGTGGTTTATACCATCACTTTAATAGATCTCTGCTCAAATGACATCTTCACAAAGATGCGTTCCCTTTCCACCTTCCTTTTTTTTTTTATCATTAAGCCTCATGCAGTCTAACATTTATACACTTTTATGTATTGTTTATGTCTCCTCCAGACTAGAATACAGTCGTGTTTCACTTAACAATGGGGATATGTTCTGAGAAATTCATTGTTACGATTTCTTTTTTATCATTGTGCTAATATCACAGAGTGAGGTGCACAGACTAGATTGCATGCCCTAGGACACATCTAGGCTATATGGCATAGCCTACTGCTCCTAGTCTACAAACTTGTATAGCAATGTTACTGCACTGAACAGTGTAGGTAATTGTAACACTATAGGTAATGCTATTTCTAAATATATCTAAACATAAAAAGCACAGTAAAAATACAGTATTATAATCTTAAGTGACTCTGTTGTGTATGTAGTCCGTCATTGAACTAAACATCATTATTCATGCATGACTATATAAACTTCTGAATGCACAGAGTTTGTTTTTATCATCATGGCATTTCCAGAGTCTACAGGGGCACCAGACTTATGGAGGAAACTAAAAAAATACTAATTTTGCATAAATAACTTAATGCAGTAGTAAATATGACTCTTTTTTTTAAGATATGAGGCACAAGAATCAGATGAAAATATCTACCCTCAAAGCACAAAAATCTCAAGGGATCTAGTCCTAAGGCTCAGTTTTATAACAACTTCTGGTAATTTTACTGCCAATCTAAATTAAACATTTTTGAAATTTTGAAACCAACTATTATAATTTCAAAATAGAACATATGATCGTTCCAGTTCTCCAGAAATTCAAGTACCACTAAACCTATTATTTGACCTATTCATCTGTCACATTTCTTGCTGTATAATTATCATATTTGATATCCCTTAGTTCCCTGTTTCTTGTATTAGGTTTTGGCATTCTTCCTCATTTTCCCTTGTATCTGATTTCAGCACACATGTGATTCCGGCTTTCTCATAGCGAGTAACTAATATTAAACTATTCCTTAATCTGTGGTTAATGGAATTCATAGAAGGCATTGTACGTAATTATTTTTATGCCCAATACTTTGTAGACTTGTGATTCTCCCTCAGTTTTTTCTCTTTTCTCATATGATTATTTATTCCATCAAATAGTTATACTTAAAAGAATAAAAGGTAAAGGTAAATCAACTAGGTTAAAGTATTTTTTGAGAAATTTTTGTATATGTGAAGACATTTTGAATGTAACCAGGTTTTCTTCTGTTGAAGACAGTAATACCTTGGGGACTTGAGGAAATAGAAGCATAGATAATTTGCCTGTCGTCAAACTTCCTTAGTTTGATTACTCAAAAGCAATATTTTGACAAAAGGGAAACAGACTATTTTTAATAACTTTAAGATATAGCATTTTGGGCCGGGCGCGGTGGCTCACGCCTGTAATCCTAGCTCTCTGGGAGGCCGAGGCGGGCGGATTGTTTGAGCTCAGGAGTTCGAAACCAGCCTGAGCAAGAGCGAGACCCCGTCTCTACTAAAATTAGAAAGAAATTAATTGGACAACTAAAAATATATAGAAAAAATTAGCCGGGCATGGTGGCGCATGCCTGTAGTCCCAGCTACTCGGGAGGCTGAGGCAGGAGGATCGCTTGAGCCCAGGAGTTTGAGGTTGCTGTGAGCTAAGATGATGCCATGGCACTCTAGCCTGGGCAACACAGTGAGACTCTGTAAAAAAAAAAAAAAAAAGAAAAGAAAAAAAAGATATAGCATTTTGCTGGTTTGATAGTGCTTATAATATTTAATATTGTTTCATACATCTCAGAGTACATTTAATGCATAAATGCCATGCATATTTGATTGTAAGGTCCACTAAGGCATGTACTATCATTTTTTTTTATTTCAGCATATTATAGGGGTACAAATGTTTAGGTTACATATATTGCCCTTGCCCCCCCCTTCTCCCCGGAGTCAGAGCTTCAAGTGTGTCCATCCCCCAGATGGTGCGCATCACACTCATTATGTATGTATATACCCATCCCCTCCTGATAAATGTTGTTCCTATATGTGCACTTGATCAGTGAAACCAACGTGATGGTGAGTACATGTGGTGCTTATTTTTCCATTCTTGGGAGAATGGGTTAGTAGAATGGGTTCCAGGTACTATCATTTTTGAAAATATAGTCTTCATCATCCAGTATAGTGATTAACACATAGTTCAATAGATATCAAATGAAGGAATAAAAAAAGGTGATTATTAATGAAGTAATCAATTTATTAATTTATCTGTCTTCAGTTCAAAGACATACTACAAGTCTAGTTATTTATTTTACTCTGACCTGGATATTGCCAGTGGCCCGGTAAGCTATGACTTCACTGTTTATTGGCACATAATGTACACTAGCTCAAATATTAAGTTGGATATGAAACAATGTGCTCCAATAATAAGTGAACAAGGCACCCATTCTTTTAAGTTATGTGCAGGTTTGAAAATTTGATATAGTTTTCCTTTCAATTATCATGGGACCAAATATACTAATTTTGTTACAATAGAAATATTCCAAGTTATAACTGTATTTATTCCTTAGATGCTTTCACTAGAGGTGATTACCTATTAATAATTATTTTTGATTCAATTAGTACATATATTTTAGAGTTAAGAGAAAATGTAATTAAAATAATTCTATAGTAAAAATTGATAATCGTTATGTCTGTAGGATAAAGGAAATCCGTGACTTATGAGATTTGCTCTAGTTAGGAAGATACATCCTCTGCTGTTACAGAATCATGGCTGGGATTCTGATGGTGCGGGGAAAGCTTTCTGTACCACAGGAACAGTTATAAAAAGAAAATGTTTAAATACTTTGATGATGAACTTTGCCTAATGCACTGATATGGAATTTTTGAATTATTTGAGAATTTGTCATTTCCAATATTTCCTTATTTCTAGACATAAAGATCTAAATTTCGCAGTCTGAGCTCTTTAATTACTGTTATTGACAATCAATCTTCTATAAAGAAAAATAATTCCTGCCTATTCCTTCGCTTAACACTGTCTTTTTATGTACAACAGTTTTTAATTTCAATGAAGTCCATTTTTATATTGCTCTAATTATGTCTGCCTGGGTTACTGGAGAAACTTAAGAGATACAAAGTATACCCTACATAATGGTTTGATAAAGCAAAGGATAAGTTACAACAGAAGAATTAAAATACAGACAAACATCAAGGAATTCAAACCATTCAACCTCAGTATCCAAATTCTCCTTCATTCACACATGATGTGATTTATCTACAGATCATGAATCACCACAATACTTATGAAATATCTTAGGCTCTAGGAGGCCATAGTATTAGCCAAGAAGGGATATTTTATACACTTTGGGTCATACAGCTGACACCAGGCAAGTCATCAGTCTACGAATTTTTCATGGACAATGGTATAAGCACCCAGTACATCCCAATCCTATCAGTCATAAGTAAATGCATTCCATTCTGCTTTGGCCAAGGATTAACACCATTAATCCAATCATCTGAGGTGATAAACACAGAGATATAACAGACTAGCTGATATTAAGCTTGCTTTTCATTGTGTTAAAATATTCTCCTACATTTTAGTCTAAAAGTTTTGAGATTTAGAATGTATTGTGCTTTTTTTTGCGGGGGGGGGAGTATAGTCAACTCAAAATTTTAACACTATGTGTGGTAGAGATTGAGTTTTTATTTTAGTTTTTTGACTATATGGATATCCAGATATTCTGGCCCATGTTTCAGAATAGATTTTACTGCACTCATTGGAAATCTATATAAAAATAAAAATACCTCATAAGCATTCATTTCTTTCTAGGTTTTCTCTTATTTAGAACCTGTATACCTCTTTAGGCCAACACCACATTCCTTTAAATACTCTGGCCCTAGGGTAGAACTTGAAGTGGGATAATATAAGTCTTCTACATTGGAATTGACAGTCCATGATTCAGTTAGTACATATATGTCAGAGTTATGAGAAAATGTAATTAAAATCATTCTATACTAAAAAAGTCACTTTAATATTTTCTACTTCTATTTTTTTCCCATATCATCTGTCACATACACTATAACTGCTCTTCAAACTCCTAGAAATCTCTTTTCCTTGATTTTTCTTTCTTATTTTTTATTCCTATTTTACCAATTTTTAAGTCATATTTTACTAATATTCCCCCCAAAATTGCATTAACAAATCTAGCACATTCTACAATTTTGCTTTCTACTTCTGGACATGTCACTCTTGCAGAGAAAAAAATGAATATAGAACATATAAGAATTAAATAAAGATTTGTTTACTTGGTTTATGATTTAATATGCTAGAAATATTTGGGTTCCAAACCCATGAGGAACCTCAAATTTTCTCTACTGTATTTTTAAAACATATTTGTATTAAGTGAGGGAGAGCAAAGTATATTGATCAAAACTAGCAAAGTTAAAAAGGCTAGCATGAACAAACTTTTCAATGACTATTCTGTAATTTTTTATTAAAATATACTTATTTACCAGACATCCTACACAAAAGATAATTTTCAAATTAGAGAAGAAAATCCATACTTTTTTAAAGTTTATCATTCAATAGATATCATTTTTTTAAAAGTTGACTTCAAGAAGAATTTGAGCATTTACTTGGGACTAAACAGTGTGCTAGAAGCTGAATTTGTAGAATAATAATAGTTCACCTTTGTTTGATGAGCCAAATGTTTACTGATTGAATATTCAATGACATACTTGAAATGTATGAGATATTCTGGAAGTTGGAAAAAAATTTTAAATTGCATTTTAGTCAAAGTATATCTTAAACACGTAATTTTCTTTGTTTCATTTTTGAACTTAGTATGTCATCTTTTTTATCTTAGGAACTTAGATACTCTTAACTATGAACAACTTTAAGATGAATTCACATACAGGAGTCTTGAGGTGTCTAATAGAATCATCTTCGGAGTTAAAGGTATAATTTAAGGGATAAATTAGTAAATTCTATGGAAGAGTTATTACTGTTTAAAAAAGTTAAAAGTTGGTGGAAAAATATCAAAAATAATGTAAAAGGTTAATGAGAATTATAATGTCAAATTAACATTTCTTTCAATTACTGAACTTCATTAGTGCTAATCTGTACATGATTTATGGTCAGTGTAGACAAATCTAAATGGCAATTGTTAAATAAGTCTTATTAGAGACAACAGGCTGTTCTCACTTCTTTAAATAGATAATCGAGATATATTATCAGCTAAAATGTTTTGAAAAAAATGCCAAAAATTTCACTTATAAAAGACAGTAAATTTAAAATTACCTGCCATATAATCTGAAAAAATATATCTAACTAATTATATTATATTATCAAATGGAATATACAGAATATTCTTAAATGTGAAAGTATAAGATATAATTATTGTGATATTTTCTTTAAGAAGATAGCTGGAAAATTTTGTTATTTAGTTCAGAATGTATTCCCAGAATTGTATGAAAAAGGTTGTCATGACAATGAGAAGAAATTAAAACTCTGTAGCCTTACTTTAAGAATAAATAACCAGTTTGAATAAAAAGAATATCTACATTATCCATTTATTACACTGCTTAGAAAGTGAGTGAGAAGACAACCTGTAGAATATTACTAATGATTTCAAATTGAAAGAATTTATGTTTGTATGATATCTGAAAATTTAAAATACAACTGCCTTATTTAATATTTATTTTATATCATATATTTATTTTTCTCTTCTAATACTTATATGGTAAATAATTGAAGACATTGTTTGTTTTTGTTTTGTTCTACTTTTGTTTTTGTTTTCTTTTGTTAAAACTTGGTGAGCTTTTTTATTTAATAAAATTTACATCCAGTTAAATGCACTGTATTAGTTGCACAATTTGATGCATTTTGACAAACATATACTTCTGTGTAACCAACAAACCACCTAAGACACAGAAAGTTTCCACTACCCCAAATGTTCCCTCATGCTGCCTCTGATCAGTCCCCACTCCTCATGGACAACTAGTGCTATGATTTCTGTCACCACAGCTTCATTTTGTTGATACTTGAAATTCATATAAATGAAATCACACAGTGTGTGCTCTTTTGTATCTGGCTTCTTTCCCTAAGCATAATGTTTTTTAAGTTAATTCACATTATTGTTTATATCAGCAATTCATTTTTTTTTCATTGCTGAGTAGCATTTCATTGTGTAGGATACCACAGGATAGGATATATGTAAAATAGAATATCATAATTTATTATCCTATTTCCTTTGAATGGACATTTGTGTTGTTTCCAGTTTGGGCCTATTATTCATAAAGCTGCTGTAGGAATTCATATGAAAATCTTTTTTGGACATGTTCTCATTTCTGTTTGGGTAAATATTTAGTGAAATTGCTTTGCTAGGAGGAGGTAGATGTATTTTATAAGAAAGATGTATCTTATAAGGTTTTATAAGTCTGCCAAACTATTTTTCTAGTGGTTTTACCATTATATACTAGATCCAAAAATGTATGAGACTACCAGTTATTCCTTATTCTTGCTAACAACTGGTATTGTGTCAGTCTTTTTAATTTTAGCCATTTTATAAAGTTGCATATCATGTATTTTTAATTTGTATTTCCATAATGACTAATAATAGTGAACGTCTTTTTTTGTGTGCTTATTGGCCATCCATATAACTTTTATGGAGTGAAGTGTTAGTTCAATACTATTGCTAATTTTAAAAATTAGGTCGAGGAATCTCCATACTATTTTCCATAGGAGAGCACTAGTTAGCAGTCCCACCAACAGTGTTTAAGTGTTCCTTTCTTTCCACATCCGCACCAGCATCTATTGTTTTGGAACTTTTTGATAAAAGCCATTCTCACTGGGGTTAGATGATATCTCATTGTGGTTTTGATTTGCATTTCTGTGATGATTAGTGATTTTGAGCATTTTTTCATATGTTCTTAGACCATAAGTCTATCTTCTATTGAAAAGCTTCTGTTCATGTCTTTTGCTCACTTTTTAATGGGGTTCTTGGTTTTGTTCTTGCTGATTTCCTTGAGTTCTTTGTAGATTCTGGTTATTAGCCCTTTATCAGATGTATAGCATGCAAATATTTTCTCCCATTCTGTAGGTTGTCTATTTGCTCTGTTGTTTGTTACCTTGTATGTACAGAAGCTTCTTTTTTTTTTTTTTATTTCAGCATATTATGGGGGTACAGATGTTTAGGTTACGTGTGTTGCCCTTGGTTCCCCCCCCCAAGTCC
>NW_012148441.1:421041-438196 GCF_000956105.1 Propithecus coquereli
GTATCAGTTTACCTGACTTTAAGCTGTACTACCAGGCTGTAGTGATTAAAACAGCTTGATACTGGCATAAAAGTACAGAAGCTTCTTAATTTAATCAAGTCCCGTTTATTTATTTTTGTTATTGTTGTGACTGCCATTGGGGTCTTCTTCACAAATTATTTGCCTAGGCTGATAGCTAGAAGGGTTTTTCCAACATTTTATTCTAGAATTCTTATGGTTTCATGTCTTAGATTTAAGTCTGCTATCCATCTTGAATTACTTTTTATGAGTGGTGAGAGGTAGGGGTGCTGTTTCAATCTTTTACATGTGGCTATCCCAGAACTATTTATTGACTAGGGATTCTTTTCCCCAGTGTATTTTTCTGCCTACTTTGTAAATATCAGATTGCAATATGTGGATGGTTTTATATCTGGGTTCTTTGTTCTGTTTCGTTGGTCTATGTCTCTATTTTTGTGCCAGTACCATGCTGTTTTGGTTATTATAACTTTGCAGTATAGCTAAAAGTAGACCTACGATTTGATCCAGCAATCCCACTACTGGGTATTTACCCAAGGGAAAATAAATCATTTTATCAAAAAAGACTTGCACTGAAATGTTTAATGCAGCACAATTCACAATCACAAAACTGCGGAATCAACCCAAGTGCTCATCAATTCAGGAGTGGATTAATAAAATCTGGTATATGTACATAATGGAGTACCATTCAGCCATAAAAATGAATTAATACCTTTTGCAACAATCTGGATGGAAAGGGAGACTTTCTTCCTAAGTAAAGTATTGAAAGAATGGAAAGAAAAACACCACATGCACTCACTATTAAATTGGAAGTAACCAGTCAGCACTCATGAGGACAGATGGAAATAAATCTCAGTGGAAATCATTCAGGTGGGAGGGGGGAAGAGGAGAATTGGTGAAATCATACCTAATGGGTACAATGTACACTGTCTGGGTAATAGGCACACATAATTTTCACTCAAGCAGCACAAAAGCAATCTATGTAACCAAAACATTTGTACCCCAGTAATATTCTGAAATAAAAATAGTAATAATGAATAAATAAAAATTAACATAAAATGGGTTGTTTAGGTTTTTTGTTGTTGTTGTCATTTGAGTTTTAGGAGTTCTTTACATATTGTGGATATAAATCTTTTGTCAGATTTATACATTGTAAATATTTTCTTCTAGTCTGTGGTTTATCTTTCTTTTTTTTGTGGTGTCTTTTGAAGAATAAATCATTTTAAATCAGAGATATCTAATACTGACCTATTGACTATGGTTGCTCTGTTAAGACGTTTCATATGGTTTTGATCAAAATAAGAAAAATAAGGAAAATGTGTGTATTTATAAAATGACCTTCCAGAACTGCCATTGACATTTAACATGTTACATCATGAATCACGCTGATGGTGGATAGTGATGCTTTTTATATGAATTTGGTAGGAAAATGAAATAATGTGTTTGCAAATTTCAAGAATGCTAAGAAAAACCCATAATAATTTATCCTTTAAAATAATTACTGAGTTACCGGGACAAAAAGGACATTGAAATCAAATATTGTTCATTCTAATTATCTAAGTGACTATAGTCAGAAGTACTTAAAGTATACCAATAAGTCATGGTATACTTTAAAAATAGCTAAAAGTATGGAATAGGAATGTGTCTAACACAAAGAAATGATAAATGCTTGATAAATAAATTTATGTTCTAATTACTCTGATTTGATTATTACACATTGTTTGCTTATTTCAAAACAACACATGTATTCTATAAATGTCTACAACTATTATGCACCCATAATAATTAAAAATATCAATTTTTTTAAAAGGACATTGCATAATGCTAAAGGAGTCAATTCTTTAAGATATAACACTTCTTACAACAGATACATCTAAAAGTAGTGTAAAAATTCATGAGGCAAAAACTGGTAGAAATGCAAGGAGATATAGATGAATCCACTATTAGAATTGGATGCTTTCACACCTTCTCTTAGAAGGCAGGTTGAAAATCAGAAAGGGCATAGTCGAAGTCAAAATTACCATCAATAAACTGGATATAATCAATATCTATAGACTACTTCATCCAACAACTGTGGAATACAAATCATTCTTAACCGCACATAAAATATTCAGCATGATAGACCATATTCTGGGCCATAAGACATACCTTAACAAATTTAAAGGAAGAAAAACTATGCAATGTCTGCTCTCAAACAACAATAGAAATGAAATAAAAATAAATAATAGAAATGTATCTTTAAAAATACCAAAATATGTAGAGATCAGACAACACCCCTCTAAATAATACATAGATCAAAGAAGAAATGTCAAGTGAAATTTTAAAATATGTTGAACTAAATAATAATTTAAAACACATACCTAAATTTGTGGATGCAAAGAAAGTAATGATTAGAGGTGATTTATAGCATTGAGTGCACATATTAGAAAGTAAGAAATAACTAAAATTATTCATCTAAGCTTCCAACTTAAGAAATTAGAAAAGGAAGAGCAAATTAAATCTAAACTAAGCAGAAAAAAGGAAATAAAAATTAAAATAGAACTCAATGAAATTGAAAACAGGAAATTAATAGAGAAAATCATCAGAAAAGGCTAGGGCTTTGAAAAAGATCAATAAAATCAGTAAGCCCGTATACAGGATAACTAATAAAAAAGAGAGACGGTGCAATTACTAATATCAGAAATGAAATAAAGAACATTTTTTTTCCCCTCTGGACATGAAAAGGATAATAAAGGAATGCTATGAGCAACTTATTGCCCACAAATTTGATAACCTAGATGAAATGGAACAATTCCTTGACAGTCAAAATCTATAAAAACTCACACAAGAAGGAATAGACAATCTGAATAGGATTTTATCCATTAAAAATCAAATCAATTATTAATGTCATTTCACAATAGACATCATCAAGCACAGATACATTCACTGTTAAATTATACCAAATACTTAAGGAAGAATTTATATCATGCCTCCACAATCTCTTTGAGAAGAGAAGCAGTTAAAATACTTTCTGCCTCATTCTATGAAATCATCATCACCCTAATAGAAAAAAAAAAAAAAGACAAAAACTATAGACCAATAAATCTCATTAATATAAATGCAAAAATCTTCAAAAAATGTAGCAAAGCAAATCTAACAATATATAAAATGAATTATACATCTCAGACAAGTGGGATTTATCTTACTTATTTAAGGCTGGTTCAATATTTGAAAATCAAATAATATAATCTATCATAATAGTAGTCTAAAGAAAAAATTATTTGATCATATAAATAGATGCAGAAAAAGCGTTTGACAAAATCCAAAACTCATTCACAGTAAAACTCTTACGTGTACTAAGAATAGAGGGAAACTTCTTCAACTTGATAAATAATATATACAAAAAATCTACAGCTAACATCATACTTAATCATGACAAATTACAATCTCTTCCTCTAAGATCAGGAATAAGGTCACCATGTGCCCTCTCATGCCTTCTTTTTAACATAGTAATGGAAGTCCCTGTAATACAATAAGAAAATAAATAAATAAATAAGTATACTGATTGGGAAAGGAGAAATAAACCTGCATTTGTTCTCAGATGACATAATTGTCTATGTATAATATCCAAAAGAATAGAGGAAGAAATTTCTTGAACTAATAAGCAATTACAGCAAAGCTGTAGGATATAATTGCTTTTCTATATAACAACAATTTACAAATGGAACTTGAAATGAAAAATAAATAAACCATTTATATTAACATTCCCAAAATAAAATACTTACGTGTAATTCTAACAAAATATATGTAAGATTTATATGAGGTAAACTATAAAACTCTGGTGAAAGAAATCAAATAAAATTTAATAGAGATATTCCATATTCATAAATAGAAGGCTTAATATTGTCAAGATGCTAGTTCCTCCTAACTAGATATATAGACTCAATGCAATTAAAGTGAAAATTCCAGCAAGTTATTTTGAAGATATTGATAAACTGATTCTAAAGTTTATATAGGGAGTGAAGGAGATGAATCAAGATGCCTCACTTCAAGACTTACTGTAAAATTTCAATAATCAAGACAGCATGATATTGGTGACTTAATGGATAAATACGTCAATGGAACAAAATAGAATGTCCAGAAATTGACCCACATAAATGTAGTCAACTGATCTTTGATAAAGGAACAGAGACAGCACAATGGAGAAAAGATAATCTTTGCAACAAATGGTTCTGGAACAACTGGATATCCACATGCAAAGAAAAAAAAAACTGTACAAAATTTAACTTAAAATGTATCGCAGAGCTAAATGTAAAGTGCAAAACTATAAAACACTTAGAAAATACAAAGGAGGAAATCTAAATGATCTTGAGTTTTTTGATGATTTTTAGAATCACACCAAAGGCACAATAGAAAAAGGAAAGAATTGATAAGCTAACCTTCATTAAAATTAAAAACTTCTGTTTTGTGAAAGACATTACCAAGAAAATGAAAAGATAACCCACAGATGGGGGAAAACATTTGCCAAAGACATATCTGATAAAGGACTGTTATGCAAAGTATGCAAAGAACTGTTATAATACAGTAAGTAAAGTAACGACTTCATTAAAAAATGAACAAAAGACCTAAAAAGACACCTCACCAAAGAAGATACATAGACAGCAAATAAGTATGGCAAAAGATGCTCCACATAATATATCCTCAGGAAAATGCAAATTAAAACAACAATGAGATACCACTGCACACCTATCCAAATGGCAAATATCCAGAATACTAACAACTCCATGTGCTGGCGAGAGTGTGGAGCAATAGGAACTCTGATGGCTGGTGGAAATGGCAAATTGTAGAGCCATTTAAAAAGACAATTAGGTAGTTTTTTTACAAAACCAAACATTCTTTTGCCATCATGCTCCTTGGTATTTACTAGAAGGAGTTGGAAAAATTTCCACACAAAAACCTGAACACTGATGTTTATAATAGCTTTATTTGTAATTTCCAAAACTTGGGAGAAACTAAGTAGATAAATAAACTTTGGTACATAGAGACAATAAAATATTACTCAATAAATAAACTCAGAAAATGAGTTTTCAAGTCATGAAAAAACATGGATCATATTAAATATGTATTGCCTAAAGAAGCCAAACTGAAAAAGATACCTACCATTTTTTGTTTGTTTTTATTTTGTTGTTGTTGTTTATTTCAGCATATTATGGGGGTACAGATGTTGAGATTAAGAATGTTGCCCCCACGACTACCGGTCAGAGCTTCAAGAATGTCCATCCCCCAGATGGTGTCCATTGGCAGTCATTACGTATGTATATACCCATCCCCTCTTCCCCCCTCCCACCTGGCCAACGCCCAATAAATGTTATTCTTATATGTGCACTTAGGTGTTGATCAGTTAATACCAATTTGATGGTGAGTACATGCAGTGCTTATTTTTCCATTCTTGGGATACTTCACTTAGTAGAATGGGCTCCAGCTCTACCCAGGAAGATACAAGAGGTGCTATATCACCATTGTTTCTTATAGCTGAATAGTACTCCATGTTATACATATACCACATTTTATTAATCCACTCACGTATTGATGAGCACTTGGGTCGTTTCCACACCTTTGCAATTGAGAATTATGCTGCTATAAACATTTGAGTGTAGGTGTCTTTTTTATAGGAATGTCTTTTGTTCTTTTGGGTAGATGCTCAGTAACAGGATTGCTGGATCAAATGGTAGTTCTACTTGAGATACCTACCATTAAATACATGATTCCAAGTATATGACATTCTAGAAAACAATATGGAAAGAGTTAAAATATCAATTTTGACCAGGAGTTAGAATGGAGGGAAGGATGAATTAGGCAGAATACAGAGGAATTTTAGGCCAGTGAAAATACTCTATTGAAACTATAATGGTGGATACATGTCATTATAAATGTGTCCAAACCCATAAAATGTACAGCATCAAGAGTGAACCCTTATACTAATATAAACTATGCAGTTTAGGCCATAATAATAACGTCAATGTTAGTTTAGCAGTTGTAGAAAATCAAGTATTCTGGCCGAGGGTGTTGCTAATAGGGAGGCTGTGCGTTGTGGGGGCAGAGATATATGGGATATCTCTGTGTCTTCTGTTCAATTTTGCTGCAAATCTAAAACTGTTCTATAAACAGTCTATTTAAAAAAATGTTTCTATATCCATGGCATACAATTTCACAAAATAAACTCACCACATTAAATTCATGCATATTATCAAGGAGAGCAACTCAGTGATTAGGAACATTTCACTTGGTGTATGAGTACACAAGCTACAGAGTCAGATAAGTCTTGCATTCAAACCCTTTCTCCCCACTTGCTAAACTAGGTGAGTTATTTAAATCTTCTTTTACTTTTATAAAATAAATCACTAAGATATAAACTATATTTGATATGAACAACAAATAAGAAAATGCATGTTCAGTGCACAAAGTGCCTTGAATATTGGACCAGCTAATTAAATGATACCTAGTGTAAGTATTTTTATAAATAATTTTTCTTCAACTCTATTACTTGAATGAGGGTACTAAAGACAATTGATAAGGGTTAGGATTATTTTAAATTGAGAAACAAAAAAAAGGAAAGGAAAGAAAAAATGTTGTCATATAACTATTGTAAGAGGCCCTCCAAACCCATAAATAGATATTAATAAAAACCATAATATTTGGCCATTTATTTAATATTTAATGATGTGGTAAAATTGTTATATTACTTTGTAATATTCTTTTAAAATCATTATTATGATGTATTTAAAAGAAATTCAATTTTTTTGGTAAAAAAAGTGACCTTTTTCTGTTCTCTTCTTCTCTCTCTCTCTCTCTCTCTCACACATACACACTCCCTTCTCTCTCTCTGAAAGAAAAGGCAGGCATTTAATAAAAATCAAGAACATGAATCCCATATTGAGCAACATGTTCTCTGCACATTCTAATTCAGATATCAAACATCAATGTGTGACTAAGGATGAGCTTTAATACTCTGAGGAAAAGTTTTGAATGTTATTTATTCAAAAAATATTTTTTATCCGGAAGTCAAAGGAATGGAATAAGTCAAGTAAAAATATTTAGGAATTGTATATTTAAATAAATTTACACTTTAATACATCACAGCATTGAAAAATGTCTGGTAATGCTTTGATATTAATGTAATCTGCTGGATTCTAAAGGACTAGTGGTGATTTCACAGTGGCCAAATCAAGCGATACATGCAGAAGTTTGGAAGAGACTAGTGATGTCATAGTGTTTTCATGGAAAATGAGTTTCACTTTCAACAAAGTTGAAGACTAAAGGGTTTTCTCTAATGCTAGCAACAATCAATTTCACTGAATTGACTGGCGGCATTCAAATAAGATTGACTTGAAAAGCAAACAGAAAATGAGAAATTGGATATCCTAAGTGAAGACATCACCTCTGAGATTTTTCTCATTCATGTGAATGGGTTAATCAGAGATAAAGCAGTGGCTGCAAGGGCAAGTGTGTTCCAGAAAAGACTTTCTTTTTAACATAGGGTATGTTTGAACATATTTAAATGCTAATGAGATAAATCCTCTGTAAGAAACTCCATTGAAAATAATGAAGAGGGAGAACAGTGATTAATAATTTAAATAGTTGAAGAAAATGGGAAGTGAAATATAAATTACAGTAGAGAAATTGCCTCCAATCAGGAATAAAAAGCAGTTTAATAGGATAGGAAAGGTAGGGCATGGGTACAGATTGTAGTATGCTAGAAGGATTTAATAGATAGATGAGGTATTTGAAATGCTTGTATTATTTCTGAAATAGGAAATGGCATCTACCCAGATCGTGAGAGGAGGAAGGATGTGGAGTTCGAAGACAGTGAAAGAAATTTAAAATTGTAATTGCAGGGAGATTAAGTATGGTTAAAAATTAGGATGGCTAGAGTGCAGTAGTCAGAGTGAAACAGAGATTCTATCGATATGTACCCTAATTCAACAGTTTTCTTGATTTGAGAACTAAGATATTAACACACACAACTTGAAATGTTGTGGGAACACCCATCTTCAGACACACCTGGAAAATATCAACTTTATTTCAAGATGTGATTCAAATGTTACCTTTAACCTCTTTACCTTTACAAAGTCCCATCAAAAGAATTAATCATTTTTTAAATTTTTTAATATATATATATTTTCTTTCAGAATATTATGGGGGTACAAATGTTAAGGTTACATATATTGCCTTTGCCCCGCCCGAGTCAGAGCTACAAACACGTCCATCCTCCAGACAGTGCCCAACATACCCATTAGGTGTGAATATACCCATCCCTTCCCCCCGACCTGCCCAACACCTGGTGAATGTTACCACCACATGTGCCCATAAGTGTTGATCAGTTAATACCAATTTGATGGTGAGCACATGTGGTGCTTGTTTTTCCATTCTTGTGATACTTCACTTAGCAGAATGGGCTCCAGCTCCACCCAGGATAATACAAGAGGTGCTAGGTCACCATTGTTTTTGTGGCTGAGTAGTACTCGATGGTATACATATACCACATTTTATTAATCCACTGATGTATTGATTCCTTTTGATGACATAAATCTTGGCCAGTATGGTATGTTTGCCATTCAAATCATATTGTGTAAAATATTTTAGCGTGTGTATCAACCTTTTGCATCTCAGCTGGGAGAGCAATGATCATCTTTACAAGCTGTAAAAAGTAGCTTACTATCAGAAATAGAGATAACCCTCTCTAGTTTATAAGCTCTTGGTTACGTCAAATGTTCTTATAGAACAGATAGTCTCTTGTACTACAATTGCGTTCTTAGAATAATTACTGACATACAGAGGACAATGCAGAAGAATATATACAGACACACACACACACACACACACACACACCTGTAAATTATGGACACTCATCCTCCAATTGCCACTCCTTCAGAATCCTTACACTTTTTATTGTGTTTGGTCTCTGACATTGTTGGACTGATTTTCCTTAATTACCATTCATTTGGATCTCTGCAACTGCTTTTTGAGTTCAAATACCCTTCCAAAATTTATAAAAGCATGCTCCTTCATTTTTAAGAGCATAGGATTTAAAGTGACATATCTATGGCTTTAAAATACTGCTTTATGCCTCAGTGCTGTATGAACTTGAGACGTTCGTTACCTTAATACAATACTTCTCACATTTAGGTTCCTCACCTTTTAAACAGGATAAAAATTGTGAGTGTTAATGACAAATGCATATAAAACCATTGGAAGGTACCAGATAAATAATACTTAATAAAATTTAGGAAAATAATCTGTAATGATTGTGTCATGAATTCTGGTATAGAGTTAGTGTTCCAAATACAGTAGATCAGTTTGATTTTCTTTTCTGAGTTACTTTGATATTGTGATTTTTTTTCTTTTCTGAGTTACTTGGATAGCGTGATTTTTTTTCCTTTTTGTCACTTAGAATATCAAAAAGATTGACAAGATGTGTTTAATATTGGTTTTAATTCACTAATATAACACGGCAAAATGAAGACTTTGTAATGTGACTTTCCTGCTATTTCTTCAATGCTGATAAATTATTTACTAATATGTCTGTAGTATGTCCTTCTTCCCTGTGCTTCATTTTCTTCTTGTTTATTTTTTAAAAATAATCATTATTGAACATACTTTTCTTGATATTGCACCAATTTTTCTCTCCTATTTCCTGAATTGAGGCAATATAATAAGTTATCACTTTCAATGTTTTTAATCCTATTTTTCTGCCCTGCCATGTCTGCAATATATTTCCTCTAATTAGATTTTTTTTTACTGTCGATGGAATATGCCTTCTGTTCATACTTTTTTCTTTTTCTATTTTGTTTTGTCTATTTGTAGCCATTTTATCTTTTTTCAATTTTTTATATAATAGATATTTATATTTTATTGATATGTGCATTGTAGAATCATCCTCTGTGTTCTTATTTGTGATTTTTACACAAATGTGTGTAAAATCTCTCATTTTTGAAAAAAACCCACATACTGACCAGCGAATATTAAAAATATCACCTTTTTAATATTATTTTTACCTTGATTAGACAATGTTAACGTTTCATTTATTTTCCTTCAACTGAAAGCTTATAAGCAATCTGACTCTACTTTCAAAATGGAAGATAGTTACTAACCAAATGTTCATTTAGTCATTTTCAACTCTGATAAATTTAGAATAAATATTACACTTTTTAAATAACTGTGAACTTTTTAAATTTTTCCTGAGACTTTTATGATTTATCCTTTATAAATAAAATGAATTTGAAAGGTTCATCTTCTTCCCCAAAATGTAGATGAAATATTTAAGCTGCACCCTCGATGGATTTAGTTCAAATTGTTCTACTGTATTTTTTTTTTTCTGACACATAACTTATTTCAAAATCTAGCATGCAGTCTACTCTGAACTTTCCCAACTTCTCTCCAATTGTGCTGCAATAATGATCTCACTTATATGTGCAGTCTAAGGAAGTTTACTCATAGAAGCAGAGACTAGAATGGTAGTTACCGGAGACTGGGGAGGGGGGTGGGGGCGGGGAGATAGGGAAAGAAGAGATGTTGGTTAAAGGTGCGAAGTTTCACTTAGAAGAAATAAGTTTTAGTGATCTATTGCACAGCGTGGTGGCCATAGTTCATAATAACTTACATTTTAAAATTGCTAAAAGTGTAGATTTTAAATATTCTCACCATAAAAAAATAAGTAGGTGTGGTAATGAATAAGTTAATTAAGGTTGGTTTAATCTTTATACAATATATACATATATCAACATGCCACATTGTTCCACGTAGATGTGTATAATTATCATCTGTGAATTAATTATTTTTAAAAGATGACAGACACAGACACACAGAGAGGACAGTGCCATGTCAAGACATACACAAGTGCACAGAAAGAATACATATGATAATGGAGGCGGATATTGAAGTGATGCTTCTATAAACCTATAAATCTATAGACCTTTGTAAGTTGATATTAATATTTATAAATCTACAAAAGAATATCAAGGATTGCCAGCAACCACTTGAAGCTAGAAAGAGGCAAAAAAGGATTCTCCCCTAGTGCCTTCAGAAGGAGCATGCCCCCGCTGACAAATTTATCTTTGACTTCTGGGATGTAGAAGTACAAAATATAAATTTCTGTTGTGTTCAGCCCTCCAAAAAGATAGTAAGTGTCTCTGGGATTTTCTTTCAAAGTCATGACTTTTGTTTATTAATGATGGAAATAATTATACTTTGAAATATATTTTTGGGCTTCAAAACTTCTAAGTTTTACCCTCCAAATCATAATAAATGAATAAATGAATGGTGTTTGTGTGTATACACACACATATATATATAAAGCAAAATCAATTATTACGGTAAATTCAATAAATACATTAGTATTTTCATTTCAGAATTATAGGTATTGAGATATAAGACCTTATATTTTAAAGCATAAGCACGATAATTTCCTGGAGTTGGGAGGAGAATTCCCTAAGGATCAAAATTGCTCACCTGCCCAGCTCATACAGATTGGGCTGCTAATCTCTTTTTATTCCAAAAATACATGGAACAAACCTTGCTGAAAGCAATAGCTCCTTGAACCTTTCTAGGATTCCAATCCTCACTTTAAAAATCCCTGAAATCATTTTAAAATCTTTGCTTTAAGCTGCTATATATTCTTTTGATATTTAATATAATGTAAATAATTCTTTATTTTTGAAATAATATATATTTTAATATAGTGTTTTCCAAACCTTTATGACATTATCATGTATATATTTTTTCCTGTAGTCTCTAGATTTCAATTTGGCAATCTAAGTATTTTTCAAAGAAAAAAAACTCTAAAGCAATTGTTAATATTCATTTTTACTTAAATCTTAACTTTGATTGTTTCTTAGTTTCTTAAAAATATAAGTTGGTACCTGTGGAGTTAAGGTAAGAAGTTGATTTTTAATGCCTGTCAAGATCTTGTGGGTACAATTAGCTTTTATAGCCACATATAATGGTATTTGCTCAAGCTGCAAGTCAAAGCCCAAGGGCAAATAACATAGTAATATTAAATAATGTAAAGTCACAATATGCTTCTATTTGAATTTTGCTTTTTTAGAAGGGGATGCTAAAGTTTTGTATACATGTATAAAAGTTGTAGAAGTGAGGGCACTATTGAATGTACTTAAATAGTGAATTAAAGTTAAATCAAGTATATTCATATCCTCAGAAGGAATTCGAAAAAATTTTTATGGAATGAGTTTTCAAAGCAGATTTAAATATATTTTATTTTACAGGTATTTCATTTTATTCTTCCAAATACAAGAAATGTTAAATGATTGCTATATCCTTGTTTCTACAAAACTCAAAAACATTGTAGGTTTTACTATATTTAAATCATATGTTCAGTGCTATAAAATGGTAAAAATGCCCTAGATTTGTCATGTGATTTATAAGCTAGATCTCAGAAGGAATGTGAGATATTTGCCAAATTAATATGGTAGCAGATAAAAACATTCATTTTCTGGCATTATAAAAAAATGAATGTTTAATCTCATTAAGAGGATATACTCAGATTTTCTGGAAGAATGGGGACTTGGAAGAGATAGGAATAACGCTCAGATGCTGGATAAAGGCTGTTAAATTAGAAAATGCGAAACAGCATGGGCAAACATACACCCTGACCCCCCCCACATACACATATCTTTGGTAAACAATTGATGGAGTAGGCTGAACCAGTAGGAATGAAAGGATAGAAAACAAGATTGATTAGTGTTATATACCTAGTCTAATGATTACGGAGACTATAACATGACTAGAGTAATAGGAGTTGGCTATTTTTATAGATAATTGTCCTAAGGAGACAATTTTTGATGGTTGACTGCTACAACCTTTAAGCCCAATTCATCTCTCTTCCTCATCTAAGCAAGCTAATAAGAAATCCTGGGTGGATTCTCATTTGGTGCTGGTGGGATATTCAAATTACATAAGCTTATGTTCATGTGCAAAATTACAAATAACTACCTGGATAAATGAATAGACCCTTATTCATAGTAGGTGCATCTAAAACAATTCTCAGTCACTGGCTGAGTGAAAACTACAGCAACTAAAATTTAGTAGTACTTGGGGAGAGGAAAATATCTAATGGACACATGTATAGCACTGTACTGACAACTGGAGACAAACTGGGGAACCTATCCATTGAGGAAAAGATCATATACAAATTATCAATATTATGAATGGAAAGAGGAGGGGAAAGGATAGAAATATGCCTTATGGATACTATTTAAATTTAATAAGAGAATATAACAACTTTTTGCAACTGAATTTGAAAATTTTATTTTAAAATATTAGATGTTTCCTAGAAAAATACAACATAAATTGAAACGGAAATGAAAAATTTGAATAATACTCTATTTTACTGCATGTATTAAATCCACGAAGTAGAACATTCTCACAAAGAAACTCTAGCCTAAATCACATCATGGCTAAATTTTAACAAACATTGAATGTGGTTAAGGAAAGCCAATTTTCCTCAAATTATTTCAAATAAGTTTAAAAATATCCCATATATACTTGACATTAAAAGGGGTTTTCAAAAAAGGAGAAGTTAGATGCTAATTTCCTACATGTATATAAATGCAAAAATCACACAATAAAATATTAGTAAGCTGATTCTAATAATGTAAGTAAAAGACGATATTGCATAACAATTTTAAGAATATAATATAAAAATTAAACTATAAAATTTTAAATAAAATCAAAATAGCATCCAGTAAACAAGTATCTAGGATTACACATTTAAAAATGTTCAAAACAATGATACTGACGTCTATTAAATATTGAGAAAAATATAAAAATTCATAAATAATTATGAGATAGATCATGTTTTTAAAACTTGAAATGCATTCCCTATAAAATTAGGTGAAAAATTAGTCCCACTTTCACTATTTTATTCATCATTTTAGAATTTTTAATATTATAAAAAATACATAGAAATAATAACAAAGAAACCAAAAAAACAATACAAAACCAAACCAAGATAGACTATACACAGGAAGGTACAAAATATAAGAGAAATTATGGAAGAGATAAATAGATGGAAGTGTTCTTTATCTTCATGCCCAGGAAAAATAAATCATGAAAATGTCTTAATTTGTGTTAATATCATTTCATATTTCTTTATTAGATAGTAAGCATTACATACCACATTTCACATAGCCTGGACAAACCTGAAGACTAAGAAAAGGATTGGGGGATTTTTCTATCAGTTATCAAAACTTAGTGTAAAACTACAGTAATTAAGCCCTGGTGATATTTTCAGAGAAACAAATATACTAATAGAAAAATTAAAGTCAAGGAATTGTATAATATAATGATAATTGATAGAAGTATCATTACAAGATAATCAAATTGTTAAAATTAATAGAAACACCAGGGGCCAAAATTGTAAGACACAACTAACACAAAGAAACAAAGAGAGAGGGAGAAAAAAGGAGGTGGGTGGAGAGAGAGATCTGTATGAGAAGACAAAATTTTGACAGTAGTTAATGTTATATGTTTGAATGCGGTTGTTTCATATTTTCTTTTCCTGAACACCAGTTTTTAATTATCAACATTGAATATCTTTTCTAATTGTTGCAAATAATTTAAAAAATTGAATAACAGAGTGAATAAAATTAGAGGCATCATGGTATTTTTTTTTTTTTTTTTTTTGAGACAAAGTCTCACTATGTTGCCCGGGCTAGAGTGAGTGCCATGGCGTCAGCCTAGCTCACAGCAACCTCAAACTCCTGGGCTCAAGCGATCCTCCTGCCTCAGCCTCCCGAGTAGCTGGGACTACAGGCATGCGCCACCATGCCCAGCTAATTTTTTCTATATATTTTTAGTTGGCCAATTAATTTCTTTCTAATTTTAGTAGAGACGGGGTCTCGCTCTTGCTCAGGCTGGTTTCGAACTCCTAAGCTCAAACAATCCGCCCGCCTCGGCCTCCCAGAGAGCTAGGATTACAGGCGTGAGCCACCACGCCCGGCCCATGGTATGTTTTGAAAAGCTCCTCTGTGAGTGCAGAATTCTATTTTTGTTTCAAGAAAATATTTTATGACTGTAAAAAGCCCAAGATTGCTTTATTTCAGCTATTTTTTATTATTAGGTATAACTTTAATAAAGCTCTCTGATCATTTCTCTCAAGTACCTTGCTCTTTATAATCTGTAATATTAAAATAATATAAAATATACAACATAATTTTGAAGGAAAATTCTCCATACCATAAAATCTAGCCTCATCATAATTCTTAGTGTAAAAATAATATTTTTAATAAAATCCATTCATTCTCTTTATACGGGGCTCAGGCATTTTAATCATATTTTATATGTGTTTTAAAGATCTATTTTATTTCTTGTCCAATAAAGTAAGCTGTGTAAATGAACCCATATTATATTACTTTTCATTGATTTGATGAAATCAATGTTTATTATTCATATTAAGATAATTTGTAATGATCAAATAACAGAGAAGAACAATGTTCACTAATTTTCCATTCAACATCATTTACTTTTTCTTAATGAAAATATGAGTTCAGTTAAATTTGATATTCTATACTTAATGCAGTTTATTCCAGTTAACAATAAGGCCTAAAGAATGCCTATAGAATGAAGAAATGGAATCTGTAGAGAAATCCTGCTGTATGCTTTGTTTAACTCCATGTCAGTCATCCAAAAATTCTGAATAAGAAAATCCCCAGGCATAAAATTCTACAGATATCTATCTTTATTGAGTCATAAGAATATTCTTAAGAGAAAAGAAATCATAAATCAATAAAAAGGCATGAAACAAGTCATGTTATAATTTAATAAGGGTAACCAATCAAGAGGTTTATTTTTTTAATTTTTTAAATTTTATTTTTTTTTTACTTTATTTTTTTAATTTCAGGTTTATATTCAAGTAATTATATTCAAAATAGAATGAATTCCCAGAAATACCTTAGAACTGTTACATAAGAATATACACTATGTTATTTAGTATATATTTTCTATTCTGCATAGATAATTCATAATTTCAGCAGTTTATGAAGTACAAAATTGTTTAAAATCACTACGTTCTATCTTTGATTATTATTGAGGTGAGTTAACCATTAATGTTTATTTTATCAATTCAAATAAACCAAATCTGATTGTTTAATTAAACTAAGTTTTGTAAACCACATGCTAGACTAAAGTAGAGTTCTGTGTTAAATCACATAAAAGTAATTTAAGATGTATGCACCTGAAATAAGTCCTTGCTTGTTGAAAGACATATTTTTTCTTATATGTTAATGCTCCTGACACCAAATTTATTATTTTGAGGAGTATAATCTCCATCTGAAATATTTAATTTACTTAAACTATAAAATGTATCTTTTATAAGTTGAAGAATTATCACAATGTCTGCAATCAATAATTATATTTTATTTATATATGATTACATTATGTTTCTTACTGGAGCAAAAAATTATTTTCTAGGAAATAGTGTTCTGACAAAAATACACTGCATTGAGAAAAGTTATTCATGTCTCATCTCATGTAATTTCTATTTAGCAGAAATTGTTTATTGATATTAACAATAAACAATTGTTTATTGTTTTATCTTAAATAAATCATATCAATCCTCCAAAATGTCAAAGAAGTATAAGTATCCATACTCCAAATAAATTACTTTACACTATATTTTCTTTTCAGATTAATTTGTTTTCACACATGTGCATTTTAATAAACATATTTTAACACTTGTCATTAATTTTTATGTTACTTTCTAGAAAAATAAGAATAGTTAATTTCATACCTATCTACCTTATTCTTATAAAATAAGTAGTCTGTACCCCATTTTTAGCTGTGTGACTGCTGACAGATTTTAGGCCTCACTCTTCCACTTCCCCTCTGCTCTGCATCTGAGCAATCTGATAAGAATGTTGGGAACTGCTTTCCCTGTGGCCAATGGGAGATTCAAACAACATAAGCCCTTGCCTATGTGGGGAAACTTTCACCTGGGCACTACGTCAACCAACACATAATAAGAACCTGAGCAGGCCTTCTGTCTTTGTTCTCTCAAGCAACGCGGACTTGCTTGAGAGGCCTGCTCTCCTTGCCTCGAAGACCTTAAGAATGTAAGTAATAAATATTTCCATACTTTTTTTTTTTT
>NW_012148441.1:438246-439164 GCF_000956105.1 Propithecus coquereli
CAGGCTGGTTTCGAACTCCTAAGCTCAAACAATCCGCCCGCCTCGGCCTCCCAGAGAGCTAGGATTACAGGCGTGAGCCACCACGCCCGGCCCATGGTATGTTTTGAAAAGCTCCTCTGTGAGTGCAGAATTCTATTTTTGTTTCAAGAAAATATTTTATGACTGTAAAAAGCCCAAGATTGCTTTATTTCAGCTATTTTTTATTATTAGGTATAACTTTAATAAAGCTCTCTGATCATTTCTCTCAAGTACCTTGCTCTTTATAATCTGTAATATTAAAATAATATAAAATATACAACATAATTTTGAAGGAAAATTCTCCATACCATAAAATCTAGCCTCATCATAATTCTTAGTGTAAAAATAATATTTTTAATAAAATCCATTCATTCTCTTTATACGGGGCTCAGGCATTTTAATCATATTTTATATGTGTTTTAAAGATCTATTTTATTTCTTGTCCAATAAAGTAAGCTGTGTAAATGAACCCATATTATATTACTTTTCATTGATTTGATGAAATCAATGTTTATTATTCATATTAAGATAATTTGTAATGATCAAATAACAGAGAAGAACAATGTTCACTAATTTTCCATTCAACATCATTTACTTTTTCTTAATGAAAATATGAGTTCAGTTAAATTTGATATTCTATACTTAATGCAGTTTATTCCAGTTAACAATAAGGCCTAAAGAATGCCTATAGAATGAAGAAATGGAATCTGTAGAGAAATCCTGCTGTATGCTTTGTTTAACTCCATGTCAGTCATCCAAAAATTCTGAATAAGAAAATCCCCAGGCATAAAATTCTACAGATATCTATCTTTATTGAGTCATAAGAATATTCTTAAGAGAAAAGAAATCATAAATCAATAAAAAGGCATGAAACAAGTCATGTTATAATTTAATAAGGGT